>NC_081411.1:224086581-224309081 GCF_030272615.1 Cryptomeria japonica | reverse complement strand
TCTATTTAGTAATTACCCCAGGTATCATGGTTACTACAATATTTAAGAAAACCTAACCCCAACAAAGAGTGTTTGAGTTTTTACGTTAATTTATAATTTTTTCGTAGAAACTGAACATCAAAATGTGGCTTATGTTTATTCATATTGATATTTTTGAATAATTAGGGTAAAATGTCAGCATTTAAAATTTTTAAAGTAATATTTTATTATTTTTTCAAAAAGGAAAATGAGTTGGCTTTCAAAAAGAGGAAAATTGGTTCATTTTGATACTTAGTCTATTTTGGAAGAAATTGTGTGGGGAAAAGCCCTCTTCACTTGAAATTTGAATTGTGGATTGAGAAGGCATTTGTAGATGAATTGGAGTGAAAATGGTGACATTAGGATTAGAATGGGGAGATGTTCTTTCTACTATGTTGATTTTGGCTCTCATCTTGTGTATGTGAAAAGATTGAGGTTTAAATTTGAGCTAAAATCGAGGTAGGAATTTCATTTCTCCTCCATTTATTTCAATTCTTGTTTATGAGTGTTTGTAAAAGGATTAATACATTAGCTAAAACATTTCCTTTATTCAAAGTTTGGTATTTGATAGATTATTTATGTTGTTTTGATATTTTTATTTTTGTTTTTAAAGTACACTATTACCATGCTCAATTTTTCATAGAACGGTCAAATTGTTGATTTTGTGTTAGAAAAGGGGTGTTGGGCACCTTAGAACCGAAGGGTATCCTTCAACATTTGACTTTGAGATTTTAAAGTTTTGATTAATTCTGATCTATTTTAACGAAGTTTTGGTAATTTTGTTGGTTTTGATGAAAATGTAAAATGATGAAAATTGAATTTTTTGGTAAATTCTGATTGATTGTAATGTCAAATGAAATGTATATCATGTAGATTGCTAATTTGGATCTATTTTGATTGTGTTGCATGTGTTATATTGAGATTTGTGAAAATTGCACCTTTATTGTGTAAAAGTGTGAAAAATGGGAATTTGCATTGTTTGATTTTGATTCCATGTTCGTTAGTGAAAGTGATGAATTTAGATTGTAGGTATTAGAGTCAATCATGGGAGTGGCTTCCAATGTGAGATGGGGCATAAAGGGCTCATTTGGGTAACTCATTGGGAAGTTATGGTAAAAAGTGGAAACTAATGAAATGTAGATAATTAATTAACCAAGATAATGGAAAACCCTTGCATATTTTAGCGCTTGTACATGATAAGGATGATGACTTGGGATTCCCCTTGAATACTTTATCACTCATAAAGGCTAGGGATGATGACTTGAAAATACATGCCTGCTTGTGGAGCATTGGACTTGTATGATCGAGTATCCTCATCTACACCAAGAGGAGTATAAGATTTTGTGTGAACCATCCCTTTGAGCTACACAATGAAAATCCCCTCTCTTTCTTGCTAACATATTTAATCCTTTAAGTATTTGAGTAGCACTTGAAAGGTGATTATGTCTTTCCTGTGGGTGTTGACTTATCGATGCATATGTGGATGCCATGTGTGCTTGGCTTATTAGATGTTGTGATATCCCTTGTGCTTAGAGGTCGTGTATTTTTATCCCTTCATGCTATGTATGCTTTGTGTTTGGATGAGTGTATTCAGCTCTCCTCATGTGTCTTACGCGTGTGTGCATTGACATGTTGATTATCTCCCAACATAAAGGGAGTGGATATTTTTATTCCACATGGTTGGGTGGCATGTATAGCATTGTTCGGGTTTGGAGAATGATAGATTGAGATAGCATAGTGGTTTTGAATCTCATGTATTGCTTATGTATATAGTGATTTAATAAAACATAATTGTTTACTAAAAGGAAGTTTGATTCCTCTTGTAATGTAAATGTAATGTTCTTCATTGAAACTCTTGTTGAGATGGATGCAATTTATTTGGATGGATCATGTTAGTGTATGTGAATTGGATTATGTGTCTTGATGTTGGAGCCAAGCATGCTCACTTACTAACTCAATCAAATTGCTTATGTTTTGTTAAGGTAAATGATCATAGGAACTTGTATTTTGGGCTTAAAAAGAGTCTGAAGTCTCTTTATATCACCTTGGGTGGTGTTGTAAACCCACCATGCCTTTGTTATATGTCCTAGCGGCATTTCAAGTGGTGTTGTGAACTTTTTAGGTCAAATAAGAGCCTCTTATAGAGTGTTGTAAAGTGTCACTTTTTTCATAAGTGTCATTGTTGTGTGTGCTTATATCTTGTGGCTTAGGGAAGGATTTAGGAGTGTTGGTGAGGTCACTATGATTCCTCCCATCCTCTCCTTTTAGGTTTTGGTGGTGTCTAGCACTCGGGAGGGTCATTTATTGATTTATTTATTTTAGTCAAGTTTTAATGTTTTTGATCTCTTGTGGCATCGTAGGCCCCTATGGAGATGTCCTCTACATTGGGGTTGTGACAAATCCCTAACTCTAGATTGCTTACTGGCCATGATACTAGTGCTAAAGTTGGACACCGAGATGATGTCAAGACTTGAGTGCATGAGTAGGACTCCACTGCTAAACTTGGACATCAACATGTTTCGAGGACTCTAGTACTAAACTGAGACACTTGTGTCATGCGCTAGTGTCCTTCCTAGGCCCTAGTGTCTCATCTAGGTTCTACTACCCTAGGGTGTCTAGGTTTGTCGTTCGATTACCCAAAACCTTTTGTGGATTGTTACCTAGAGTGACCTATTGAGTGAAAGTTGATCCCCTTGGTCTCCAAAGTCTTCCTAGGCCATCATTATGATGATGTGTGTCCTATAATGGGTTTTCAGACATCTCACCTTAAAAACTATGTCATCGCTTGGAGGTGGCTTGTTGTCCTTCCATTTAGTGGAGAGTTGTTTCCTCTTGGTTGAGTGACCTCTTATGTAGGTTGAACCTCATGTTTGAGGCTTGTCATTGGTCTTGTTGAGTGGACTGGAGGTGATTAGGCCCTCATCCTACTCGTCTTAGAAATCAACAATTTTGTCATCTAATCCAATAATGTTGGCTCCTAGGCACCCTTCGTCGATGTTGATCTTCTGAGTGTGTGATTAGTGTTGTGACTTTGAGTTGGCTAGTATGGATTAATGTGGAATGTAGGTTGATAATTCCCTCATCCCATCACTCACGTCATTCTATGAGAAAAACTTATCGTGGATTGTGTCAATCGTCATTGAGGTGTCATCCATTCTCTCTCTTTGGTTCATCATGGTGAGTTGTCCCATAATTTCTAGTCTTCGGCTAGTGCCAACTTACTTGTGCATTCGTGAGGTCTTGTGTAGTTATTCTTCAATGTTGTAGTGTTCTTGCAATACTTGTGTCCACGTTGTTGTGCAAATACAACATGTTGTTGTCGTATCTTTCGTGTTGCCAATTGTCTTTTTCAAAAAAAGTTGTTTCGTCGGGTTTTTCCTCCACCATTCAAACTTAGCATTACAACTTCAAAGCAAAAATAGTGGGAACCCTAGTTTTGCAATAAATCCTTCAATTTTGATCCATGTGACCTCAATTCTAGATTGTATAGCCACAATGTCCTTGAATAACCCTCTAAACTTATAAATAATTTTTAAAATGGTGTTTTACTACCCTCGGAGCAAATTTGAAGAAAATCTAATTTCATAATAACTCATTCAAATCTACTCTGGTTGACCTTAAATCTTGATTGTAGCAGCTTCAATATGTTCTTGATCAATCTTCAAAAAATAAAAATAGAAAGCTCACCAAACTAAGAGTGATATTTTCTTCACAATTCAAGCTCGAGTAAAAAAAAATGCTTTGTTTCTTGCCTTATAAATGTCAAGATCGTGCTCTATTACCACTCATAATGAAATAACTCAAACAAGAAAAATGTAATAGAAAACATGCTACTATTGTTTGATAATACTTGAGAATGTAAACCACTTTGAGGAGGTGAACCTCTAAAAATCTTCAATTGAAACACAATAGACTAACCAGTAATTGTTATATCTACTATGCCTATACCTTGGATGTCATCGATACTAACTCGACTATCTAGATAAGACTATATCACTACAAAATTAAGATAACCACAAACTAACTACTCATAACTAAGATAACCGTAAGAATAAAAATATGACTAAAAAACAAATATCACAAATACATAGATAAAATAAAATCCAAACCAACACATCCAATAAAAATTTTGTATTATTTATATATATATATATAAACAAAATAAAGACCCATACAACTTGTGACTTTCCACAACCACATTGAACTCTCCAAAAGAGAAGATTATGAACTGCAAACAATGTGTTTATATGCTGTTCTGGTCTGTTTATATAATCCATTTATACTTCAAAATAAAAATGTTTGACAAATTCTTCCAGATTTAGACTAGCTTTTATTCAGTAAAATTTTCATATTTCATTTGATAAAATAGGAAAACTTAGAATGCAAGCATTCAGCAGAACAATTCCTCTAAAGGGCCCACCCGGATTCGAACCAGGGACCGCCTGATCTGCAGTCAGATGCTCTACCACTGAGCTATAGGCCCGTGAGTTGACAAGATGTTATAACATATTTTAATATTTTAAAAAGTAAAAAATGTCGTCTTTATTTCCAGTCAGTTTGATCATTGTTAATTCTGTGAAAATAAACTTGTATTTTCTTGAAAAAAAGTAACGAGAAATGTTTAGAGGTAAGAAATAAGCGCAGTAGACTCACTCGTGTTGCAATTTTTATATATATCCTTATCAGATAATGGTAATTTTTTAGGTTCCTTGATTAAATCTAATTAAAAATGTTTACATCATTTTATATAAGGATTGAGTTGGAGTTGGATCAATTACGTAGTGATAAAAACTTTCAAAATTTTTTGCTGATTTATAAATAAGTGTGTTAAACTTCATAAAATTAAAACATTTGTAAAAGCTAATGACATCACGTAAGAATATAATGATCTTCTACACTATAAATTGATATGCAAATTTTTAAATATTTGGTTGTTTCTAAGAGCATCCGATTGTGGGTTCAAAATAGTTGGATTTCATTCATTTCTCAAAAGCTAGAGTTGTTTTGTGGAAGGGTATTCTTCCTAATAATTACTTGTTAAAAAGATGATACAATCTTTGAGAATAATCTCGTTCATGGCTAGAAGTTGACTTTTTTTGAACTATTACAATGACAATTTTGATCCAAGGGAGGAGATACCAACTCCATTCCTATGTAGGTCAAGCTGCCTTTCTTTCCTATCAAAATTAGGAGGGAAGAATCTGTTGGCTTGTGCCCCAAGATCCTAGTTATTAAATTTAGTGTTTTTATGTATTGTGTTTTTTTACGGGGAATAATCTATTGGCTTGTGCCCAAAATTCCTAATTAAATCGAACCTTTTTGTGTATTGTGGTATATTTTTGTTTGCCTATATGTATATTACATGTCTTATTTTGATAATTTTGAACATTGAAAGCTTTGTGCATGTGATATGTTTTGATTGCAATGTTATATTTGTGTTATTGTGCAGTCTCCTAACTCTTTGCTCATTTAATGGTGTTCCTTCAATTTGATGATCCAATCCTTACCCATGGTGGTCCATACTTGATAAGTGGTGATCCAAATAGACTTGTGGAGATTGGTGTTGTTTCTCATATCCTTGTCACAAATGTTATTTGATTGATTTGTACCTTTTAGGGTGGATTTTTAGCTTGCCAATAGTTGGTAGTAACGGTTTCACTACACCTTAAGATTTAATTCATATGAGGTAGTTGTTCATTTTGGTGGGTTGATTTGTTTAACACACCCATCTACCATTTGATGCCCTTTATTTTACATGAATGACCATTGTTCAAATGAAGTTAGATATTTACCTTTGTTCTTTGTTCATCTTTACCTACTATGACCTATGCTTCAAGTTCATGGATTATTTCCTAATATTTAAGAACCTTCAAATTACCTAGTGGATAGTTGGCTATCTCTTAACCATTTAATGGTTTACCCCTAATCTTCCTCAAGAGTATATGTTCTCTTGCAGGGTATGGATCAAATTTTTATCTTGATTCTTGCATGCATCATGGCAGGCTCACTTCTTTCGAATTTCCCACTCTTCATGTTTAATGTTGATGTAACTGATGGATGAGCCAAGAGTGGTTTCCATGTGGTTTTGTGGTTTTCCATTTTGATATGGGGCATCCATGTGTGGTCCATATTTATAATGTCACATCCTAAGGTTATCTTTGGGTTGATCTTGAATAATCCCAAGAAATTTTCATGGTAGGTCATTGTTTATATCCAATTGATGGTGATAAGATGGTAAAATTTTGAACTTACACTTAAGGTTTGAATCTAAATACTATATATATGTGAATTGGAGAGGTAAAAAGGAATGGTTGGTTACTTGGTAGATTGTTTATACATATTGTCATAAAATAGAGAAAAAAAGCTTGAATGTGTATAGTTTGTCTTATTTTGTATATTATGATGAACAAAATAATGAATGTATTTAAGTCTAGTCTTCGTTGTATCATCATGATGTTTCTTTTATAGTTAGTCAAATTAATGAATGTAAAGTGCAATATTCAATCATATAAATTCCTCCATGATTTTTTAATGCTTTTGATCATCTAGAAACTATTGTAATAACATTTATTAATTTGAGTGTTGCCTTTTATTGGTCTTCTAAGAATTTTTATAAGGTGTCCTTCAAAATGATACAAGAAGTGTAAGGGTTCATTGATAGATATACATGGTATGTTTATATGTTTGATTCATATTAACATATATTTCATCTTTGCATGTAGAGGCTAGCTTATGTTCGAATTTTCCCAAACATTGTGCCCAATGCCATCTTCTTTAAGGTTTAAGATAGTGGCTTACCTAGTAATGTCCTTTGTTGATCAAAACTTTATTTTGTTTCATATACTAGATAAAGAAACCCATCCACAATTTATTTGGATGAGTCATCACCCTGCTACACTTAATAGAAAATATAAAAAATAAACCTTTGTAGTTGAATGTTGAAATAGTTAACTCATCACACTACTTGATTTCACTACCATAGCATTGTAAAGTGATTGCAAACATAATCAATCACTCTATTCCTTTGACCACTTCTATGGATAGTATTCCTACTTTCACTTCAAACATCATGGCTAATTCAACTTAAAATGTCATACCTACAACCATTAGTCATGGGGGAAATCCCTCTTCTTCATTCACTCCTCCATCTTTTTATATGCCTTCAATGAGTATTCATGTAGTCTCTCCACCAATCAATGTGACACAAGGGTGTAGTGTCATAAAATTGTGATCTTAGCATTTTACGTCTGCATTAGGGTCCTCACACATGTGAACTTGAATCCTCTAGCTTGATCAAAGACCGAAGAGTGTTTGGCTTGCGAAAACAGCTTCTTCCTTGGCCTCTGCATCACCCCGTCCACATTCTGCCCTTGAGAAAGGGGTAGGACAGGGGCGTGGCACCACTGTCCCCCTTGGATAGGGGCATGGTGCCCTTTTCCTCCTAGGACAAGGGTGTGGCGCCCCTGTCCCTGCTCTAATTTAGGGAAGGACCCATCCTAGAGCATGCCTTATGGGTTGTGCCTCAGGTGGGAAACCTCCCCGATGTCGGCCCGTGATGAAATTCAAATCCACCAAACATGTATTTAAGGGGGAATTCATCCTCTCATTTGCATATGTTGAAGTTGGATAGGTCGAAGTTGGAGAGATTCAAGTTGCATAAGTGATCAAGCATTCAAGCATTCTTTTCCAACATTGAGCATTCTCAAGTCTCCCTTCAAGGCTAGGTGTTGCATTCAAATTAAGGATTCAACCATTGAAGAGGAGATCCCTTGCAACATTCAATTCCACACAAGCATTTCTATCAACATTGCTACTACAACCTCCCTTGAGGTGATTTACAATTTAGTCTTTCATTTACATCTACTTGGAAGTACTTTCTTTCATTACTTGGTTAATTCCAAAACTAGGGTTTGACCTAAAGGCAAACCCCCAATCCCAACCCATTTTCCTCTCTTTTTTGTGTGTAGGTTGCAGGTGCACAGCTGTACTTTCAGATTCAGGCTCCATTTGCAGAGGCGAAAAAACCCTTTTCGTTTCGCGGAGACAACATTTCGTCAAATTCACAGGATGACTTCGTCTCGACATTTTACTGCCAGATCCAGGTGCACAACTTCATCCCATATTTCGATCTCAAGTTATAATCGATTCTTTGTCACTTTTGCACTCCATAATTTAATCAATTCCTTTCCATTTCAAACAAAGGAAGAGGGGATCATCCTAACATTCTCAATTCATTCAGAATTTAATCTATTATCTTTATGTGGAGATTGAATCTAGTGAATTATCTCATCCCTTATCTTCCTAATGTAATGGTGAAAAGTGCTTGAAGGATAATCAATAGTGAAACTCTCATCTCTCTTTGAGGGAAAGGGTTGTTTTCCTCTTGATCCATCACTCATCATTTTCCCACCATTACATTTTGGTGAACCCGACATCATGCACGCTTTCCTTTGAACAACATTGCATATTTTTTATTTACAAGTTTCAACTTTCTACAAACTTAGTGGTTAATTCATTAAAAAACCCAGTTTTTAAAATTAAAATTGAACTTGTGATTTATAAAAAAATTGCTTTCGATTATCTTAGATCTGAAATTCAATTTTCTCATTGTCTTGTTCAATTTCCAATTAAAATTTACAAAATTAAGAGGTTACTTGTTAAAACCCTAATTTTCAAAAATCATTTTGAACTTGTGCAAAAAAATAAAATTGGATTTCCATTTAATTTTCAGATTTCTAATTATTCTCAGATTTGTCTTCATTCCTACAATTCAAATTTTCAATTCCCCCTTTTTCCCAAAATTCAAATTTTAAAATTAAGTGGTTAGGTCATCAAGCCCTAATTTTTAAAATTAATTGGATTTTGTGTGAATTTCAAATCAATTTCAGTTACATTCAGATTTATAAACATTTTTCAAGGTGTCCCTATCAATTAGGTTTGTCCAAGTTCACACTTTAAAGCAATTTTCTCCATTCGAGTGTGTGTATTACCTATGATCAACTCTCGGGAACCTATGATGCGAGGTATGCATGTGCTTCATAAATTCGGATCTCTCCAGGTGCGCCCTCTCAAACCCTAATTCTTTCGTTCAAAAGTAAGATGCCTTTGCATTTCTGTTTACATGCAAGTATTATTATGTCAAATTTTAGTATTATATTATTATTTTATATATCTTGTAAAATAAATCCAAATGCAATTTACTATGTGCAATGTTAATTTTTTCTCAAAATCATGTTATCTAGACATTGAGCAGTTTTCTCCTACAGGGACATTACACTGATTGAATCCCATCACAGTTTTTTTATCAAATGAAATACTATGTAGTCGGTTGAAGGAAATAAAGAGTTTATTTTCAAAAGCAATATATAAATACTCTAATTTCCATATATATTTAAATCATTTAAATAAATGATTTAAGGGCACATTATGAAGAGCATACTTTGAATCTTTTAAATAAAAGATTTAAAGTATTTTAAGGGAGGTAAAAGGTTTTTTATCTCATAAGGTAAAGTAATTATGATTTTTTCTCCAAAGGCATTTTTATAGGGACTTCTTGATCTTGAAATTTTATTTAGTTTAGGCGAATTTTGTGAGGGTTTTATTGCAATAAAAATAGCAACGTGCTACCCGATAGAGAAAGATTTGGAGGTAATATTATTATTTTCATTTTGCCACGAGGTGAGTGTATTTTAAATAGTTTATTTATTAAGGGTGAAAATGATTTTGTTTTTTATTAAATATCATTTTTTACTCTTGAAATTTTTAAAAGTAAATATTCTTAAATGTTATTTACTAAATTTTGAGAAGGATTTCTTAAAGTGATTTTTATTATTAAAGTTTATTTAAAGAAGAAAAATCACTTCATTATTAAAATAAAATGTTTGGGAATATTTCACATTATATTTTTGCCCTAAATTTTAAAGTGTTATATTATAAAGAAATGATACATATATCTTTTTAAGGCAGATTTATTGTTTTTAAATATTTTGCTTAGGGATTACATTATTAGAGATTCTATTTTTTATGTATCCCTAATGTAAATATTTTTATTTATCAATAAACTAATATTCCTTATCCAAGAATAATATTTTAATATTCTATTTTGAGATGTAACATTCTTTATTATTTGAGGCATTTTGAAAGTAAATTTATTATATTTCGATGAATAGTATTCTTTACTTTTTCTTTTGAGAAATTTCAAATAAATATATTTTGTCAAAAGAGAGAAATACATTATATTTGCAAATGTTTTAAATGCATATTGAAAATCGTTGAAAGCATTTTATTACCAAAGTGGATATTATATTGTATTCTTATAAATATTTTTATCCCTAAAAACACTTAATTGAATACATGTTAGGGTAAATATTTATAATGCATGTGAGGAATCAAAGTGTGATTATTATTTTGTTAAAAGAGAAAATTTATCTTATTTTCTTTTTACCCAAGGTAAAATGACTAGTAGCATTTATTAAAATGGATTTTGGTGTTATGAAGAAATCTATTCATATGCTATTTACCCTAAGTCAATATATTTAAAATGTTCTTTAAGGTAAATAAGAGTTTGATTGATTTTGCAAATAATATTTTCTAACCTAATTGAAGGTGAGATATATTTAATGTTCAAACCAAGGGATTTGATTGGTTTATCTTATGTGCAGGAGATTTTGGGAAGATAATGAATATTTAAAGATTTACAAAGGAACTTTCTTTAGTTTGATTTTAGGGTTATTACTTGTAATTATTTTTCAAACTAAAGGGTGTGTCCTTTGGGAATGCAACTGTCTGTAACTCCCTCTTGTGTATGAAAGGGTGTGTCCTTTCATATATGCCTTTTCATGGACATACTTATAGAGAGTAATTTTGTCTGGGATAAGAGGGGGATAGAACATCAGGCTCTTGTAAGGACTGAAAGTCATTTGTATCAGGGAAGTCAATAAGAAGAAGAAGTATCATTTTGTGCAAGCAAAATGTAATGAAGTATCTCCAAGTGTAGCTTTTGTGTGTTGTCATTTCTCAGAGATTAATATACAAGGTTCGTTGTTTCTACTTCAAATATAGTGTATACTTCTGTGTTGATGAAATATTCTTTGTCCTCTTGATAAATCTGTTTAAGGATTTGCTATAATGTGAATCACATGTTGTTACATTAAATGTAAGATTGGGTTCTTATTGTTTATGTGACACTTATTGAACCTTTATAGTGATGATTAATATTGTCTCTTGAGTTGATAAAGTTATTTCTCTACAAAGTATCATATATATTCTTGGATAGAGGCACTGGTCAGTTATTCATTCTCTGAGATTCTGATTTGATACGCATAAAGTCCTTGAGAGAGAAACATTCTTCTAAAGCCTTTTGAACTAATCTATTGCATATTTCTTGTATGTCCTAAAAGCATTTTATTTCCAAAATATAACAATCTTTATACACAATTATCTTTACATTCAGTTTCAAAAGCATTCAAATGAAAGCACTCAACAGTAGCAACAAATTATTGTCATTCTTGCAGAGAGTTGTCTTAACAAAGTTTAAATCCACTTTAAATAACTCTTGTTGTGCTTGAGAGGGGAAGGTATACCCATCTATTTTCAATGGAGCCTAAAGTGTAGAGGGATTTAGTCTTTGACTATCCCTATTCATTGGCCAAGACTGATTGGACTGCTTGAGGATTTGGCAAGTCTTTTGGTTTTCCAATCTGTGGTTTTGGGAACCAACAGATTGGTGACTCTACTAGGGAGTTGTCATACATACTTTGACATTCTTTTTGTTTTCCCCATCCGAGTCACACAACAGATTGGCCACTCTGCTGGGGATTGTTGAATAAAGTTTTCAAAATCCTAATGGATTGTTTCAGACTCTGCTGGAAGGAAGAAACTCAGAATAAGTGTGATTTTTATTTCCCCTGATTAGGGGTGGCGACTCTATTCTACTAAATAAGGTTTTTTTCAGTTGGTGACTCTAATGGGGGAAGAGACCCAAAGGGAGATGGAAATTCCTCTCTTTGATGGTAATAGGAAATCTATTACAAGATGTTTCAGAATTGGTTAAGAAATTTGTTATTTCTAAAGGACAACGGGCCATTGGACCTTAGAATATTTTCATATAATTTTGATGATTTGTTTTTACATCTTGCACAAGTTGTACCAAGGTTCTCTGGTGAGCATAATTAATTAGTATGGTCACATTTAGAAGCATTCTATTCATTTATAGAATACCATGAAATTGATGATGAAGGGAAAGTAATGATATTATTTGCCCAAACATTGGAAGATAGTTAAAGGGAAGAATATGACTCACTGCTTGCACGTTCATCCTGGAGAGAATTTGAGAAATGGTTCTCACATGAGTTTTATATTGTAGATGTTGAAGGAGATAACAGTTGTTATGAGCAGGATGAGAAACAAATATTCAATGAAAAATAAGAATCGTATGTTTCCTCTTTGGAGGAATTCTTTGATTTAGAAAGGTATAAGGATGAATCTATAACACAATTGTTCATAAGGATGTTCAACATTTATTAAAAAATACCTTCAAATATCAGGCCTTCATTTTCAAGAAAAATGCATGAGTTAGGGATTCATCATGATCCTCAAGTAAAACTTTTGCTCAAATTTTTAGAAGAAGAACTTGATGTTGTTCCGATATCACATGAGGAGGACAATATGGATTTAAGTAGAGAAGAATCCATTTGTGTGAGTGAATGCAAAGGGGAGGAAGAACCATTTCTTAGTACAAAAGAAATTTCTTATCTATTAGAAAAGGAATATGAAAGATATATTCAGACAAATGGTCCATTTTTTTTTCAAATAAAACAAACTAATGGACTAGGGCACATTCAGGATGTGTTGGATGAAGTAAAATATGATTCCCAGGGAGATAATATATCAGATGAAAAAATCAATGAGGATAATGATTGTGAAATATGTTTGCATATAGTTGGTACACAGGAAGGCATTTCAGCAAATGAAGACATTATTCAAGGTGATGATAACTCTCGAGAAAATTTCCATAAAGGTATGAATTATAATTTGTCAAATGATCTTATGTGTAATAAATCAGAAGAAAGTTTTCAAGTTAATATGCATACATGTTCTATGATTTCAAGTCCATTATTTGAAGAAGATGTGGAAAATATACCCCTGAAGGATGAAATATTTTCACATGATATCTGTGAAAATAATATATGTTTAGAAACACTATCTGAAAGAAAAAATGAGAAAAGCACTTTTAACAATGACCTAAAATTTTCAAAAATACCATATGATAAAATTATGGAAGGTAAAAAAATGATAGGTAGGGATGAGATTCTCTTGCAAAGCATTCTTGAAAATGATGTACACCCAAAGTTGATATACAATAAGGACATGGTATCAATTAGGAAAATACAATATGATACAAAAGAAAATAATTATGGAAGTTTGATGAGGTTAAGTATTTCAAGAAGAAATACGGAAAAGATTTTTACTTCAAGGAACATTGCACCATCAAAAAGCAAATTTGAAGAAAGGGATTTTCAAATTTGTGATGTTTGGGAAGTTTACACCTGGATGAATATACCATAATATTCCATATGGTAAAGATGATTTTAAATTTTTAAAAGAGAAGGGTGGCAGTAAAAAATTAGGGTTTTCAAATAAACATTGGATAAATGTTTTTCAAACTTTAAATCCAGAAGCCAAATATGATCAAGGGTATAGTGATCAAGTAATATTCATGAAACACAATTGTGAGAAGTGTGATAAAATAGGGAAGAGGATTATAAATGTTGAAGGAAGTAAGGGTAATATATTGAGAAAGTTCATATGGTTACGGAACCAGAGTCGAATGTTTGACAGAGGAAAAAAGTAATATCAATTTTAGGAGGGCCAAGGGCCACCCAAGTGTAATTCAGATAATGATCTACAGAAGGGGTGCTATTTGATGGTCTGCTTCTCCAGAGATAGTTGGGATCTTGCTATGCCCACAAGGAGCATACGTCCCTAGCAAGAGCCATTGTTGGAACCTTAAAAATTTTAAATTTTAGAGTTCCAAGTTCACACTTGAAAGCAATTTTCTCCATGAGTGTGTGTATTACCTATGATCAACTCTCGGGAACCTATGATGTGAGGTATGTATGTGCTTCATAAATTCGGATCTCTCCAGGTGCGCCCTCTCAAACCCTAATTCTTTCGTTCAAAAGTAAGATGCCTTCGCATTTTTGTTTACATGCAAGTATTATTATGTGAAATTTTAGTATTATAATATTATTTTATATATCTTGTAAAATAAATCCAAATGCAATTTACTATGTGCTATGTTAAATTTTTCTCAAAATCATGTTATCTAGACATTGAGCGGTTTTCTCCTACAGGGACATTACACTGATTGAATCCCATCACAGTATTTTTATTTTCTTTTACAATCAGTCTTAATTATATTAATTGGAGAGTGTTTAAGTTTAAAAGTATTATTTTTTATTCTCCAATTAATATTATAGCATTTAAATTATTTGTGTTATGAAACTATATGATGTTTTAAAAACTAATGCAAACTTTGAGCTCGTGTAATGTGCAGGAAATAAAAGATTTTGTGTTTGATCAAATGAAATACTATGTAGTCGGTTGAAGGAAATAAAGAGTTTATTTTCAAAAGCAATATATAAATACTCTAATTTCCATATATATTTAAATCATTTAAATAAATGATTTAAGGGCACATTATGAAGAGCATACTTTGAATCTTTTAAATAAAAGATTTAAAGTATTTTAAGGGAGGTAAAAGGTTTTTTATCTCATAAGGTAAAGTAATTATGATTTTTTCTCCAAAGGCATTATTATAGGGACTTCTTGATCTTGAAATTTTATTTATTTAAGTGATTTCCATTTTATAGATCATTCTTGAAAATCTCCTAAATATTAGGAGAATTTTGTGAGGGTTTTATTGCAATAAAAATAGCTTTGCCCTAAAGGTTGAGTTTTGGTAAAATACATTTCTTAGGGTAAATTATTTTTATTAATGGTTTTATGATTCTAGAAAAATAAGTAAGTCATCGGGATCGGCATAATTAAAAACGTGCTACCCAAAGATTTGGAGGTAATATTATTATTTTCATTTTGCCATAAGGTGAGTGTATTTTAAATAGTTTATTTATTAAGAGTGAAAATTATTTTGTTTTTTTATTAAATATCATTTTTACTGTTTGGGAATATTTCACATTATATTTTTGCCCTAAATTTAAAAGTTTTATATTATAAAGAAATGATACATATATCTCTTTTAAGGCAGATATATTGTTTTTAAATGTTTTGCCTTAGGGATTACATTATTAAATATTCTATTTTTGATGTATCCCTAATGTAAATATTTTTATTTATCAATAAACTAACTTTGTCATTTTTTGTGCAAGATGTTACACATGGGAAAAATTAAATTTCTAGGCACATTAAGGAGCAGGGAGTATTCCTTATCCAAGAATAATATTTTAATATTCCATTTTGAGATGTAATGTTCTTTATTATATTTCGATGAATAGTATTCTTTACTTTGCCTTTTGAGAAATTTCAAATAAATATATTTTGTCAAAAGAGAGAAATACATTATATTTGCAAATATTTTAAATGCATATTGAAAATCTTTGAAAGCATTTTATTACCAAAGTGGATATTATATTGTATTCTTATAAATATTTTTACCCCTAAAAACACTTAATTGAATACATGTTAGGGTAAATATTTATAATGCATATGAGGAATCAAAGTGTGATTATTATTTTGTTAAAAGAGAAAATGTATCTTATTTTCTTTTTACCTAAGGTAAAATGACGAGTAGCATTTATTAAAATGGATTTTGGTGTTATGAAGAAATCTATTCATATGCTTTTTACCCTAAGTTAATATATTTAAAATGTTCTTTAGGGTAAGTTATTTATATCCAATGAATAAGAGTCTGATTGATTTTGCAAATAATATTTTCTAACCTAATTGAAGGTGAGATATATTTAATGTTCAAACCAAGGGATTTGATTGGTTTATCTTATGTGCAGGAGATTTTGGGAAGATAATGAATATTTAAATATTTACGGAGGAACTTCATCAAGGAAGAAAATAAAAGAACATTATTAAAGCATTTCTTTAGTTTGATTTTAGGGTTATTACTTGTAATTATTTTTCAAACTAAAGGGTGTGTCCTTTGGGAATGCAACTGTCTGTAACTCCCTATTGTGTATGAATGGGTGTGTCCTTTCATATATGCATTTTCATGGACATACTTATAGGGAGTAATTTTGTTTGGGATAAGAGGGGGATAGAACACCAAGTTGTTGTAAGGACTGAAAGTCATTTGCATTAGTGTAGTCAATAGGAAGAAGAAGTATCATTTTGTGCAAGCAAATTGTAATGAAGTATCTCCAAGTGTAGCTTTTGTGTGCTATCATTTCTCAGATATTAATATACAAGGTTCATTGTTTCTACTTCAAATATAGTGTACTTCTGTGTTGATGAAATATTCTTTGTCCTCTTGATAAATCTGTTTAAGAATTTGCTATAATGTGAATCACATGTTGTTACATTAAATGTGAGATTGGGTTCTCATTGTTTATGTGACACATACTGAACCTTTATAGTGATGATTAATATTGTCTCTAGAGTTGATAAATTTATTTGTCCACAAAGTATCATATATATTTTTGGATAGAGGCACTGGTCAGTTATTCATTCTCTGAGATTCTGATTTGATACGCATAAGGTCCTTGAGAGAGAAACATTCTTCTAAAGCCTTTTGAACTAATCTATTGCATATTTCTTGTATGTCTTGAAAGCATTTTATTTCCAAAATACAACAATCTTTATACACTATTATATTTACATTCAATTTCAAAAGCATTCAAATGAAAGCACTCAACAGTAGCAAGAAATTATTGTCATTCTTGCAGAGAGTTGTCTTAGCAAAGTTTAAATCCACTTTAAATAACTCTTGTTGTGCTTGAGAGGGGGAGGTATACCCACCTAGGTTCAATGGAGCCTAAAGTGCAGAGGGATTTAGTCTTTGACTATCCATGTTCGTTGGCCAAGGCTATTGGACTGCTTGAGGATTTGGCAAGTCTTTTGGTTTTTCTAATTTGTGGTTTTGGGAACCAACAGACCCCTTTCAAAATTGCAATTCAATTCCTCTTTTTATTCAAACCCCTAATAGGGTCCTATTTTCACCTTTGTGCCTTCATTTCGCCCATCTAGAGATCGTAAAATCCGCCAATTTTGGGGGATTAGCTTTAAAATCATCATAATATCCATCCCTGAAATTTTTGAAAAAAATTGGTCGAACCATGTGCGTTCCTGCCACAATCCTCAAATTTTTTCCCAAAATTTTGGGAGACTATTATGATAGTATTTAAAAGCCTAAATCCAGATGATTGGTTGATTTTATTGATTTTTGATCCCTCTAGAATCAAAAATACCTTCAAAATTCAACATTTCAACTTATGAGAAATTTTTTAAAATTAAGAGGTTAATTATAACCTGCCTTGATTTTAAAAATTTTAATTTTAAAATTACGTGGTCTTCCCTTGGCCCTAATTTTAAAATTCCAATTTCCTTTTATTTTTGGAAATTGTGTCATTCCCTTCCTCCAACAAAGTTCAAATTGTGTAATCATTATGTCCTTACATTTTGCATTACTCAATTTTGTAAGTTGTGTTCCACAAGTCAAAATTCAAATTTTCCCACTAGTGCATGAGTTTTACAACTATCAATCCTACCTATCTTATCCCCGTTAGATGAAGCATTAGAATTAAGGCTTCCCAAGGTTTAGTTACCGACGGGATGAAGCCTAATTTGGGTGACTTCTTTAATGAGGATCATGCTAATTCTTCCCATCCTAGTCATGTGCCTATTGATGGATCTCATGATGAAGAATAAGATTTAGCTAGGGTTTCTTTAGATCAACTTTCTACATTGGACAATCAATTTGACAGCTTTCAACAATGGATGTCCCAAGAATACCCTAATAGTGAAGCTCTTCCATTAATTGAAGGTCTTCAGCGCATGTTTCAAAGTGATGAGAATAAAAATGATATATTCTGTGGCATTGCACATATTGTTGATTCTAATGTCATTCCTATCAAGAGTTATGTCAAAACCCTAGGTTATTCACAATGTTCAACACAAGTAAATTCCTCTATTCTTTGACCAATCCTATGACTAGTATTCCTACTTTCACATCTAACATCATGACTACTTCAACTAAAAATGTCATTCCTACAACCATAGGTCATGGGGTAAATCCTTCTTCTTCATTTAATCCTCCATCATTACCCATGCCTTTCATGAGTATTCCTACTATTCCTCAACCAATCGGTGTGACACAAGGGGGAATTCCTTCAACAACTTTATTCCTCCTTTAAGTGTCCCTTTTCCTACCCAATCATCACCTATGCCTACTTATTATAATGTTCCACCACCTTATTCTCGGTCCATGCCTTCTTTCAACAAAATCGCACCACCTTCTCAATCACCTATGTCTAACATCAATTCTTCTACCAAAATGATAATCAACAATCTTGCTCAAACTGTGTCTTCTTTACAAGAATAAATTGCTTCCATGAGTCAATCCAAGTTTAGTGTGCCCACCTGTGATGTTGCGAGCCCACTTTCTCTTGATATTGTTAAATTCGTGCCACCTAAACATGTTGAGATCCCATGTTGATATTTTTAAATTCGTGCCACCTAAACATGTTGGGCTTGGGTCAATTTCTTGCTGGCCTCCTGCTGTCCTTTTCTCTGCTGGTGGATTTTTTGCTAGTCTTTTGCGGTAGTTTTGTTTTGTTTCCTTCCTGAATATCTTTTGAATGTAATTGGGTTTCGTGTCCCTTAAAACCTATTTTTACTTAATCAAAAACATGTTGAGATCCCTCGATTAGAACATGAAAAAGGTGATCCTCTTACGCATGTCAAAACATTTCAAACCTTGTGTACTGATGTGTAGGGGAAAAAGTGAGAATAAGTATGGAAACCCTAATCCCACTCTCATACACACTCATGGAATATGAAATAGCCTAGGGAGGTTACACATGTCAACTACTTCTTATGAGAAAGAGAGTCGTGGATTACCTCTTAGGTTTTCTATTCCTTTGTTGTAAATGAGAGGAATGATGCAAAATGCAATCTAACCTAGAAAGCAAATAAGAAAGAAAATCCTAATCTAAGAATGCAGATCAAAGAGCAACTGATACATTGCTGAAAAGTATAGATTAGAAGGCAAAATCAGAGGTGCACCAGTATCTAAAATCTGAGCGGAAATGTTCGGGACCAGGGTGTCACGCCACTTTCCTGATTCTATAATTCTGGAGTTGCAACTAACAGGAGGGATTTTGTGATTTGTAAGTTGTTGATATGTCAATTCCTCTTGACAGAGGGCAGGACTAGGGTGCCATGCCCCTATCCTTGACATATTTCTACACTTCTAAGGTTTCTAGGTGGTGTAGATGCCTATTCAAACTTGTACCTGCTTCCAGATTCTTGTTTCTGCACCTACAACTGAAAAGGGAAGGTTTGGGGTGGCTATATATGGTTTTGCCTTAGTCAAACTCCCATGTTTGTGATTTCCACCTCCATTAATAGTTGATAATGTACTGAAAATGTGTGTACAAGAACCTTGTGTATATGCAAGATCCTAAGAATGAAAGTAAACAACCTAGAACAACCCTAAAGAGTAAACCCTAATTGCTTATAATTGACAAATTAAATGCTCTAAATCCATAATGTAAAGTGATCTAAAGCATGAATATGAATCAAAATGAAGCTTATGCAAAGATCTGAAAACAACATGAAACCATACCCAACCCAAAGGGAGAGGTATAAGCCAATCGTCATTCGGTGATCTCCTATTGTTCTTCTACATCTTCAAAAGCCCCCAATTGATAAAATGATGCTTGATCAATGCTTGATGGATGAATGATGAATGTTGTTGAAAACTTAAAAGATCTACTCTTTCGCTACAAACAAGGCTCTAATACTCCAAAAACCTGCTCTTAGATTCTTAGAAGAAGACACCTTCAAATGAAGAAAGAGAGCTCTTAAGTATGAAACCCTAGATCTTAATTTCATGTTTAGGCTGACCTAGGAAGTTACAACAGATTTGAGGTGTTTTGATATGTGAAATCAAGCCTAAACAGTTGAAATAAGACATAATTAGGGTTTATGCTTAAATGATTCATTGGAGGCATAAAATAAAAAGGGACACACTTAGGGTAAAGGGCCCAACTTTGTAATAAGAAATGATCTTAGATTTAATTTAATTAATTAATTAAATGTTTAAAGGGGAATGAGAAATGCAAGATGTAGAACACACTAAGGCGGGTGCTAACCTAAGTGTGAAATTGTACCACCCTAGAAAGGGTGTACAATTTATGACACTACATTTAGCCCCCACTTTAGCGGTCATATGACACTACGTGCATATGCAAGCTAAAGTACAGAAAAGTAAACATCATTTGAAAAAGGATATATCTATAAGTTGTCGAACGAAGCCCCCAACGTTATCTGTAGTACACATTTAGGAACCACACCCTACAAAACCACATTTTAGATTACAAAATCACCTAATTCTTACTAAGGAAGGTGATGAAATTTGCGGGTACCTATATGCTCCCCCTATTTTGACTTTCTTATTTGTGAGGTGAAATAGGGTATCATGTTTTCCACAATGAATTATGATAAAGATCATGATGAATAAAGTTCACAACAAGGCTTGATTACCTTTCCAAGCACATTATGGAACTAATGCGGAGTGAGAGGGCGAACTCACAATTCCAACGCCACCAGTGGTGCAAGAATCAGAGCTTCCTAGCTCAAGATATGATAGATTGAAGAAAAAGTGCAGAAATTAGGGTTTTAGATTAAAAACATAGTGTCAAAAAGTGCATAATACATAAATATGAAAGTGACACCTTCATTTGTCACTTTCTAACTTCTTATCACTATCCACTGCAAAGGAGCCCACATACAAGCCATCATGCCTCGATGCCGACCTAAGCGACCTACGCAGATGGAGATCCTGTGCCAGTCTATACTCGTCAGCCGACTGCTCAATGAGGTAAGTTGACTTTCTGTTGACTGCATTTGACTTTGTCATATTTTCATAGTTTTCAAAATTGATGATGTCATCACCTAGTCTGAGTCGGGGCCCACCCTTTGGACACCTAGGGGTCCTAGAGCGCCCTAGTCCTCTTAGGGCACCATGGTCCCAAGGGGGTGCCATGGTCCCAGTAGAGCACCCTGGTCCATACAGGGTGCCCTGGTCCCTATTCGAGGCGACCAACAGTGACACAAGATCAGGTGATGAACGCTAGAAATGATAGAATGATTGCTTTGATTAGATGATGATAGATGATTGATCGATTACTAATGAGAGATTGCTTTGCATTTTACAAACACTACCGTACATTTGTGAGCATACCACCAGTCTCACATTTTGAAGCCTTTGGGAGCAGATCCCAATACTGACAACAAGAGAGAGGGATTTGCTACATGAAGTGGGTTTGTGGGATGTGATGACCATGTCGGTTGTTCGATTCCATTCTGCTATGTTGATGGCATTGACAGAGAGGTGAGATGCAGATACCTCGACATTCTCACTACCTGTGGGGGAGAGGATGGTCACCCTAGAGGATGTATACCACATTCTACTCTTAACCATTAGAGGAGAGACTATTAGATATCGATCCGACCATATAGAGGAGGATTACAGGAGAGAGCAGGTATATGTTATGGGGAGAGTGATATGCAGTGAGACGAGGGGTCACATTATGGTCAATTGGTTCCTACACCCTACAAGAGAGGTTCCATTAGTGAGACGACTCATGATTCCAACCCTTGCATTAGTTGTGTCCCTCAATGGGCATGGCACACATATGCATAGAGGACTCATCTACGTCATACGATCCATGGAGAGACATAAGAGAGTATACTCTTGGGGTTGGAGCATGCTTGCACATCTTTATCATGACCTTGGGGAGTATGTGTTCAGAGAAGGATGCAGCCTTATGACATGCACACTACTACAAGTGTGGATGTTCGAGCATATTACATGCACTAGACTTGGTGGAGCCCCCATAGAGCTAGTCCTAGAGAAGACTAGGGTATATGCTTATCCTCTTACCCGTGAATGGCAATTTGATGATCTCATGTATTGGAGGTTGAGCATGGATAGATTGACAGCTGGCAGGACCATATGGAGACCCTACCTCAGGATGTCCATGTGGGCAGGGTTACGTAAACTAATGTTCAACATGTAGAGGAACCGTCTACTAAAGGGATGGTATAGCCACATAGTCGTTCCCTTCTACTTTGATCGATTTCGGCAGCAGTTTGGGTTTGAACAGTGTGTTCCTACTGACGTACCTGTATACATCTAACACTCACGAGTGATGCCAAGGCTAGGAGCCATTCCTAGGCCTACGAATGATGAGATCAACATCACAGATTCAGATGGGTCAAATCAGGACATAGCAACAGATTATAGAGATGATTCAGGTGCACACCAATGATACATCACATGGTGGAGGAGAACATACCCTGGAGCTATTTTCCCAATAGGCTTCCCTAGAGGGAATCCCAAACAATGGAGACAATCAGGCAACAAAGAGGAATCTGATACATCCGAGGAGGATTCCAATGATCAAGTGACGACACAAAGGAGCGGGAGGCAGGCGGAGATGGAGGCAATCCTGATACCAGAGGGGGGGATCAAGATGGAGATGATGAGGAGGACGAGGACGAGGATGAGGATGAGGAGGATGAGGATGAGGATGAGGAAGAGAATGAGGAGGACAAGGAAGAGGAGGATGAGTCAAGTATAGTTCATCACTCTAGAGAGGATACCAGAGCCCTAGACCCACCGAGTCTCCCACAATGGGCAGAGAGGGATCCCATAAGGGGTCCTAATCCTGATCCCCATCGGCCCACACCAAATATACAGAGACAGTACAAGTGGGGAGAGCCTAGCAGATCTCAATCTTAGGCAGTCGTTGTCCACAATCCTCACTAGCGAGAGGGAGATCCAGGTAATGTGCCCTATTATTGATTAACATATGCATCCTACCTTCTTTAAATTTGATGATATAGAATGTTACTGATGAAAAATTTATCTCTATCTTGAAGCTACCATCTAGGAGTGGTGTTCTCTAATTCAGAATGTAGTGACAGACCTTATTGTGACTACACACATTCTGAGTTCTACACAGATACCGCACATATCCCAAAGGAGTGCAGGATGACACAAGGACCTTTTCTCCCCTATTTGGACAGAGGTGGAGGTCCTACGAGATAGATTACGACAAACAGAGCATGACCTAGCAGTGGCGCAGACAAAGGTAGCCAGATACCGAGGGATCATGATGGAGAGAGATCGTAGGAGATCTTCGCAGAGTCACTTGTGGTCTGTATCATGATACACCCCCATGGGGCCACCTACATGGCCAGATCAGGAGGGGGCATCTAGCCACCATCCTCCTGCTACTAGTCCTACGGATAGGAGATGATTTTGATGTATTGATGTATATATGATGACACTCATGATTATGTTTATTGTAATGCTTAAAAAATGTACACATTGCTTAGACTAGAAGTAACATACTGAGTAATGAGCATGTATATTTGATTTAATTTCCATGTGATTGATTTCTCAATGCTCCATGATTAAATTAGTACATGTGTGATTTAATTATATAGCTAAGTATTTAATCAAATGCTACTTTGATGATGCAAAAGAAGAATGTATTAAGCATGAGAAAAATATGACTAATGTGATTTAATTATCTCTAATTAAACACAACATGATATAATTCTACTTAACACATAAGAAATTTTATAATATGCTGACACATATGAAATGTAAATCCATTACAATTTACATAAAAAGAATCCAAGAAAAACAATACAGTAATGAAACATGCTTGTCAAGAATGATGTAATGTAGACCAAAAAATATAACATCATTTAATCTTACATACTTTAATGAAAACATGCTAACATATTACCCAATTTTGAAGAAAAAAGACATAAAGAGAGAACAGAAATAAGACTAGAAAGAAAGAAAGAGAGAGAGAAATAGAACTAGGCATAGTATCTACGCAGGTGCATAGCATTTATGGGTTCCTTGAGAGGCGTACCTTCCACATCTGCTATCCTATAAGCACCTGATCCACAGACCTCCACAACAATGTATGGTCCAAGCCAATTAGGACTTAATTTTCCTTTCTCCTTAGGTAAGGCATTCATGTTGTGTTGATTCTCATAAAGGACTAAATCCCCTACCGAGAAGGAGCATTGAATAACCTTATCATTGTAGCTTTGTTGCAAAGTTTTATGATACGCTTGAATATTCTTGAGGGCATTTATATGTCATTCATAGAGCATCTCAAGTTGTTGAAGTCTTTTCTCTCTATAGGAGTCATCATCCACTATACCCTTAAGAGAAACTCTCAAAGAAGGAATTTCTAACTCCAAAGGCATAATGACATCAGCACCATAAATAAGATTATAAAGGGTACAACTCGTAGAAACACGTACCCTCGTGCGATAAGCCCATAGAGCATAGGTTAATTGAGTATGCCAATCCTTACCATGCTTGTTTACAGTCTTTCAAATAATTTGTTCAATTATCCTATTAGAAGATTCAGCTGGACCATTTGATTTGGGATTATAAGGTGTAGAATATTTATGTTGAATATGATATTTCTCGAGAAACTTCTTCACATCCTTATTTTTGAATGACGTTCCATTATCTGAAACTAAGGCGGAATGTATCCCAAATCGAGAAATGATGTTTTCCAAATTGAATTGACAAATTACTTCAACGGTATTGGATCTAAGAGGAATGACTTCCACCCACTTCATAAAGTAATCAGTGGTAGTTATGATGAAAGTATGTCCTTGAGATGAAGGAGGAGATATTTTACCAACAAGATCCAAATCCCATGTTAAAAAGGGCCAAGATGCTACCTGTGATCAAAGTTCTTGGGCAGGGGCATGGATTAAATTGCTATGTTGCTGACACTAATGTCATTGTCTAACAAACGCAAAAGAATCTTTCTCCATGGTTTGCCAATAATATCCCATTCAGAGCAATCTCTAAACCAAAGACCTACCCCCAAAATGCCCCCCACAAGCACCTAAATATGCTTCCTCAAGAGCGATGGGGACCTCGGCCTTATTTAAGCATCGAAGAAGAAGACCATTATAAGCCTTCCTATAAATAACATTAGAAAGGATAATGTATCTAGCAGCCAATTTGCGAACCCTAGCCCTAGTATTCTTATTTGTAGAGTCGGGAAAGGTACCACCACTCAAATATCTTACGACATGCAAGTACCATTTGTCAAAATCTATAATGCAACAATATGCCACATCACTAGGGTTATTAGCAATAGCCAGGAAAGTAAGGTTGTGAATAGTGAATTGAAGATCTACCATGGGGTCCTCTAGAGACACAAGAGAGGCAACACATGCCATCGCATCAGCATGTCAAATATCTTTTTGAGGAATGGGCTCCATGGTGTAAGAATCAAATTTTTGTAACAAGGATAAAGATAGATCTTTATATTGTGATAGTTTGTCTTGTTTAGCTTGATAAACTCTTGTCACTTGTCTTATGATTAACTGAGAATCTCCATAAATATGTAGATTTTTCACACTCAATGCCAAGGTTGCTTTAATTCTAGCTATAAGAGCTTCATATTCAGCAATGTTGATGATACATAAGAAATTGAGATGATATAATAAAGGAATAGGCTTCTTTTTAGGACAAATTAAGACCACCCCTGCCCTCGATCCTGTACGAAACTTAGAGTCATCAAAGTACAGTTCCCAAGTCTCATCAACCTCAATGGAAAGAATGTATTCATCAAGAAAAAACTCTGGATTAGGTAGGGAGAAGGGTGAAGGAGAATCCACTAAATGATCAATCAATGCTTGACCCTTTATTGCCTTTTGTGAAACAAACTCAAGGTCAAACTCGGTCAAAATCATAACCCACTTAGATAAGCATCCAAAAAGATTGGTTTTGGAGAAAATATGTTTAAGAGGATAAAATTTAATGATAACATGAATCTCAGCATTCAAGAGATAATGCCTCAACTTTTGGGTTGCAAAGACTAAAGCAAGGCACTGTCTCTCTATCACAGAATATTGGACTTCGTAATTGAGTAGAGTGCGGCTTATGTAATAAATTGGGCATTCTCTACCATCCTCATCACATTGTGCCAATAAGGTTGCAAGAGCTTGAGGGGAAGCAAGAGTGTATAGAAGGAAAGGCTTAGTAGGATTAGCATGTTGAAGAATGGGAGGATTGGCCAAATAAGTTTTTAAGTCTTTCAATGCTTGATGACAATCCTCATTCCATTGGAAAGTGATATTCTTTTTAAGCAATTGTGTGAAGGGAAAGGTATGATCCGCAAGCTGAGAGACGAACCTACGAATAACTTGGATCCTTCCTTAATACAAACTTTTTAGTTGAGAAACATTCTTAGGAGGTGGCATGTTAACAATAGCATTTGTCTTCTTCGTATCCACCTCAACGCCATGATGTGAAACTATGAATCCTAATAGTTTTCCATTATCTACACCAAAAACACATTGTCGGGGACTCAAACGCATTGTTATACTTAAAAATTCTTTCAAAGATTTGATGAAGGATCTTAACATGATCTGTACAAAGAACAGATTTGGCTAAGATGTCATCAACGTAATCTTATAAGGTCTTATGCATATAGTCATGGAAGATGAGAGTCATAGCACAATGATAGGTTGCGCCTACATTTTTTAATTCAAAAGGCATCACAATCCAACAAAACGTACCCCAAGGAGTTGTGAAAGCAATTTTAAATTAATCTTGGGGATTGATAAAGATTTGATTATATCCTAAGAAACCATCTATAAAGGATAGTAAAGCATGCCCTGCTACCAAATCCACTATCATGTCAATATTTGGGAGGAGAAAAACATCTTTTAAAGAGGCCTTGTTTAAATCTCAAAAATCTGTACACATCCTAATCTTGTTTCCAGCTTTAGCTACAACCACAATGTTTGAAATCCATGCAGAATAATCGATAAGACAAATGAATCCAGCATCCAATAATTTTTCAATCTCAGCTTTAACAAGTAATGCCACTTTAGGGTGAATCTTTTGAATCTTTTTCTTCACAGGTTTAGCATCAAGAACTAGGAAAATTTTATGAGTGACAATCTTAGGATCTATGCCAGGCATGTAAGAATATATCCAAGCAAAGATCTTAGGAAATTCATGTAATAACTCAGCATATTGTTTTTTCTCTTCTTCATCAAGACATTTCCCTATCTTGATGATCTTATCTTCAACACAAGGATCCCTCTTGATATCAATGGTATCATTTATTAGGAGATTACTTTGTTGAGGAGCATCTCTCAATTGAGGAAATTCTTTAACTATCTCATCTTTATTTCTTTCCGTCCCAAAGTAAGATTCCACATTTGAACAATAGGGAGAATTACGATTATGGTGATAACGGGGAAGTGTTATGCCTAGCATATCTGTTTCCCCATTTGGTCTCCTTGAGTCAAAATGTGGCCCCCCTTCTTCTTTTTTTTGTTTTTCTTTCTTTTTTGTTCTACCTCGGAACTCCGGAGTCCCAGAGTCCTGAGGTCTTCTTTGTTTGTTCCGACCTTGGAACTTCGAAGTCCTGGAGTCCCGAGGTCTTGGGTCTTTTGACTTCAGAACTTCGGAGTCCCGGAGTCCTGAGGTTGTTTTTGTTTTTCCTTTCTTTTGGCCTCGAAACCCCGGGACCCCGGAGTTCCAGGGTCGTGTTTATGGTTTTATTACGGATGGATTTTCGGGAGGCTATATATATGAGTTAATGAACTTTTAAGTTCATTTGCCCAATCAACCTTCTCCTCCTTAGCTCCAAGTCGCGAGCCTCTGGTCTTTCGAATCTCTCTCTCTCTCTCGGTGTTTGTTGGTTTTTCGATTCACCAGGTTGGTGAATCTTCCCTCCTTGCGTGTTTTGTTTTGGTTGTCTTTGTTTTTGTTTTCGTTGTTTTCCTTTCGTGTTTTGTAGTTGGGCATGCCCTAGTGTCACCTCAGAACCCCAGGTCCCTGGAGTTCCGGGTTTCCCTTCCATCCCACCTTGGAACCTTGGGTCCTCGGAGTTCCAAGTTTCACTTCCATGTCCACCTCAGAACCCCGAGTCCCCAAAGTTCCGAGTTTCTCTTCTATATCCACCTTGGAACCCTGGGTCCCTGAAGTTTTGGGTTTCACTTCCGTGTAACCTTGGAACCCTGGGTCCCTAGAGTTTCGGGTTTCTCTTCCATCCCACCTCGGAACCCCGGATTCCTGGAGTTCTGAGTTTCTCCTCCATTTCACCTCGGAACCCCGGGTCCCCGGAGTTTCGGGATTCATTGTCATCCCACCCCGGGACCCTGTGACCCCGAAGTCCCGAGCTAGATTAAGATTTATGTTTAGCATTAAGGACTAAGACTTGTGTTTTTCCTACAAGTTCCAGTGATTAGATGGACACATCCACCAACAAGAGGGGCAAAGAAATTGATAGACTTCCAGTCACTATGAAGTACCAATATAAAAGATAGGTTCATGTTTCGAAGCTAGATGATCAAATTAGATTGGTCACAGACACCAAGGTGCGACACATAGAGATTAGGAATATTGCAACCCAACTGGATAAACCAAACCTAGATGCTCTCCACCGAAGAATAAAGAGGCCGGGTCTTCTGGAAGCTACTGTGTTCTCGCAGTCCCTGCAAGCATCAGAGTTTATAATAACCATTGCCTCATTCTACAATCCAGACACCAGAAAGTGCACTAATGCACATGGAAAGACTGTTATCGACCTGTCACCAGATATGCTGGGGTTCATCTTTGGAATCCCAACTAGGGAAGAGGCATTCTTATTAACAGAAGAAGAAGCTTTGAAGGCATGGAATGACAAGGTGTTAGCCAGCAAAAGACACATGGATACCAACTGGCTGGAAGAAGAGAGAAAAACAGGGCTCAAAGCTATAGAGGTCCTGAGGGCTGACTTCAAAGAGCCTCAAAGGGACTTGATTATTATGCTCAATAGGGCCTTCGGCAAGCCAGACTGCAAACACTTCCATCCCTGGATGTTCCAGTTTATGACCACCATTATGATAGGGAAACAATACTTTGACTGGCCACAAATCCTCTCTGACAATATCTGTAGGCAAATGAAAGAAGTGCAGCAAACATAGAAATTCTTCTTCACATCATATGTCATCTAGGTAGCTGCCAGAGCTAGAAAATTCCCAGCCCTACAAGTGGATGAGCAGTTAGGAGAGAAAGAAGGATAGAAGAAGATATGGGAATATTATTCCCAGCTCACTCTAACAAATGCAAAGACACACTTTAAGAGGGTTAATGATGCTTTTGTCTTCCCTATAATCATTAAGTTGACTAGAGACGCAGGATACCAGATTAGCCCCAAGGCTATGGCTATCATCCGGGAGTGGGTGTGTTGGTTCATCCAGAACCCACGTTCCACTTACATCAGAGTTAGTGGATTCATAGGGAGTCCAATGTTGCTGCCTCATTATTGTAACGATAGGGTGATCCTGTTGGAATATGTAAGACAACTTGTAGGCCTCCAATCACTCTTGTCATCAAAGCATAAGATAGGAATTGATTTCTCGGTGTCCATTGGGTACTTCGCCTGCTCTAAAATACAAGTGGCAAAATTGGCCGAGCAAGAGCTTCAGGATTTGAACCTAAAAGAATATAATCATACTAGGGAATTGTATGATCCCTACGAGAAACTTAAGCAAGCTATGCCTAAGGCATATGAGGGGCATAGGCCCAGCTTGGAAGACTTTTGGGCCAATTTGCAGGATAGCTTTGAAGTCAGAGAGAATAATTATAATAGGTTGTCCGTACCACAGGTCAGAGACTTTAGCATCAAGACTAACCTCCCTAAAGACCTGAGAGATGATGGAGAGTTACTTGATCCAATTTATAAAGAATCAGGGATAGACAAGAGGCCCCTCTCCCCAGTGAAATGCTCTGCAAGATACAAACATAGAGAAGGTCTCCCAAGTAGTCATCAATAGGACTAAGCAATGGTTAAGCCAGAGGGTCAGACCCAATGCATCAAAGACAAATCAAAAGGAATCCACCTCAGGGGTGCCGCAGTCGAGAGGTCATATATAATATGCTCAAAAAACAAGGTCAGCTTCAAGATAGAATACCTCCACTGACCCAGGTGAGGAAGACAAGCCTCAAGAAAGCACTGAGGACTTGTTGAAGAAACTCTAAGAAAAGATGAAGGAGTCTGAATTACTAAAGAAGGTTGCGGACCTAGGTGTGACTGATGGGCTAGGAGCAGTTCCACTTGCCAGAGTTCTCCCACCAAGGACTGCTATAGGCCACACAGAAGAAGAAGGTACTCAAGAACAAGAAGAGAACCTAGAAGCCACCGAATAGGTACCTGCTCAGACACCCTCCACAGATACAACGAGTCTTCCAGGCACTGCTCCTTCTGCACCACCATTTGTTAATGTACCTACAGGGCAGCCTAGAGTGGAAGGTTTTACATCCACTACCAAGAAAGTGAGTATTAGAAATGTTGAGTCTGACTCTGACCAAGAGGAAGAGGACCTCGACCAACAACAACCTCTAGGTAGTGAGAAAGAAGGAGGTGAAGCAGAAGATATCCTAAATGAAAGATTGATTCTAATGCCTCAAGACCAAGAGGATTTGCTTAAGGATATAGAAGCTGGGTAGACAGAGATGGAGCTAGGTGAAGAAGAAATGTCATTCAATTAGGAGGTCAGTGGTAAGCTAGGAGAGTTACATAAACAACAAGCTCTCCAAGCTGCTCTCTAGGTTAACTTATCCCACCAAGTTTCATCATTCCAACATCCTGGCCACATGGAAGTTGAAGCAAAGGAGCAGATAGAGGAGCAGGCAGAGGTGCATGTTATAACTGTTGAGATTGTGTCACATCAGGGTGACAAAGCCGAGGATATACCAGAATGGTTAGAGTTTACCTTTGGCAAGAAAAGGAGAAAAGCAGAGCTTCCCAAGGTTACTCTACAACAAGCAATCACCGAGGAATCACCAAAGATTAAAAAGTTAAAGACGGTTCACCACCTGTCAAAAACTAGTTCCGCTGAAGTTATTGCAGATGTGGCAGTTCCATCACAGGCCGAAGGACAAGCTTCTACCAAATACCAAGTATCACAGGTAAACCTTGGTAAGTAGACCAAGTGGGGAGAATTAGATACCTTGGAGCTAGCCACGAGTGTTGTTAGAGGGCACATGGAAAAGGAGCATAGTTCAAATGTAGAACTTAAAGTGCAGCTTGGATAGTATAAACATCTCTTGGTAGAAATGTGCTAGCCTTTGGACTCCTGCAAGATGGATGACTTGCATTCAACCTCATTACTGCCAGAAGGTGAGGTAAAGGCACTACTAGAGTTGAGATGAGTACCTGCAGCTGCCAAATCTTGGGCTCAAGTAAATGCAGCCAAGATTAGATTATTTTTATAGGATACAATGAAAATATACCGCAAGGTGGTATAGGTGGGAGGAGCTTTGGCAACATGCTCCACTCAATGGGAGCAGAAACAGAACACCTTTAATAAGAAACTCCGAATTTTGAAAAGGATACTATGCTTAGGGGAGGAGTTGATAGTACAAGAGGACCTTTTAGGAGGGGATAGTTGTGAGAATCTACAATCCTACATATACATTCTGGAGTTGAAAGTAGAGATGTATCAGCAGTACATCAAGGAGATTACTGATATTCAGGACCCTCTCCTCAGAGAGATTTTGTCGTATGAGAATTTTGTGACATATGTATTGGGGCCTTTTGGCATCAGAATAGCCGATACAAGAATAATGGACCAGCGGCAAGTTTTGAATCAATGGGATGCATATGAAGCACAAAACCTAGGACCTACTGCCCAGTTCGATGACGCCCTTATGGATAGATACACACATTTGATTACTCAGTGTCAATAGGTGGTGGATACAGTGAAGGAGTTAGAGGAACATGGAACACATGCAGATGAGGCTTTGAAGAAATATAACTTTAGAATTAAGCATGTGGCCAATCCGCCAGCTCAAGCAGTTGCATGTATAATTGAAAATTATAAGGCTTTTTCCAAGAAATAAAGGATATTCCCAGAATTGCTAAAGATAGCAAAGCTTTTTTTTAAAACTGCTCCTCCCACTCAAGTCCCAATTTTGAAAGAAATCCTGCATGATTACGAAAACGTGGCTCACCCAGCAGGATCTTCGTAATGCTCATGCAGTGTCAGTTTTGTAGTTGTTAAGTGGAGTGTCTAGGCAGAAACTTACAAGTTAACTACAACTCCTTTTTCTTAGTTCTTAATTTAGGGTAGAATTATTTCCTAAATAATAGGGTGAAAGAACTTCTATAAATTGAGAAGTTGAATTCATTTGTAAGGGTCCACAAATTGATGATTTGAGGTCCAATTAGAGATTTTAGAGTATTTTTCAGATCGTTAAGAAGTTTGACTTATTTCTGTTATACATTCATGGAGATTAATATGAAAAGTAGCTCGTAGATTGCCTGATCTACTTTATATTCTACCAAATTGTTCTGTGTAATCTGGTAACGTCTATTATTTAGAGTTAGCAACGTGGTTTAATATTTTTGTCTATCACTTTATGAATCATATTACGCATGACAGTGGTGTATGAGAATTATTGTGATAGGCCATATTGTTGATAATTTTTATTTCCATAGGCTTGTAAAATTGATGATTTTGCAGGTTTGTTGTAGGTTCGTTGTTGAATGCTAACTTGGATAATATTTGATAATTGCTTGGATTGCAGGGAATTAATTGGATACTTCATTAAGTTGCCATTATATTGGTCCTTATTGTTACTTTCTTGTTTCTCTTACGCTTCGCATTTTATTTCCCCAAAGAGTCTTAAATGGCAAAATACAAAAAAAAAAGGAAGTACAATTGCTCATAAACCAGCGGGATTTAGTTTTAACCAGCAGGCCCCTTTATAGGTATCACTACATTGGCCATTGAGCTATCCATCACTGTCGAGACCCGACTACAGAGACCTTGGGGTAGTGAGTTCTTCCGAACCCATTACTTTTCAGGAGAGGTGGTGAGTGTTTGTGTAAACTACCTATCTATTGGTGAGTGTGTCAAAACATTCGTCAACAGAAACTGGCGCTAGAAGGAGGGCCCAGACTAAACCCCCATAGGTAAACCGCATTTGGTATTTCCAGGTAATTGAGGTACTAAGCTGGATCATATATCATCTTTTTCTCCTGAGAGATTCCACCGAGTCTTGAGGAGTGGTTCTTCACCGTCCGACTTAGTTGAATTAGGACCTACCACTAGGAGGAAGAAGGACAAAGCTAAGAAACAACCCTCAACATCCTCACTAGTACAGTCATCCATACCCAACATAAGAGACCAACTAATCCCCAGTCCTCAACCTATTTCTACACCTTTCATAACTCAACATTCACCATTGTTACCTTCGATGGCTTGCTTCAACCAAGACACTACACCGTTAGGAACCATACAAGGAGGTATACATGACCTACCTAGAAACCCTGATAAATTTTGCAGCAAATTTTACTATCTAGGCGGACGAATGGCTGATGAACATATTGAAGCATTCAAAGATGCAGTTGTTCGTAATCATATTGAACATCAAGATGTAGTATATAGACTCTTCCCTTATTCACTTGGGGAGAATGAATACAATTGGTACTTAACCCTACCTACAAACTCCATCATGGGTTGGGATCTTTTGGAGAAGGCCTTCATTGATCAATTCCGAGTGTATGTAGACCCTGGGTCTTTATACCATCAGTTTGCTTCTCTTAAGAAATTGCCAAATGAGCCATTAACTACCTTTAATACTAACTTCCAAAGGGCATTCAAGAGGCTTCAAGCCCCTTACCAGGTAGCACCTAACGTAGCCATCGACTCATATTTGAGAGCTATTGACCCTTGGACTGCTATGTTCATTAAAAAGAGTGTTCCTCAAGATCAAAGGGATACCTTAGCGAAGGTCTTCACATTAGCAATTAGCATGAACCAAGAGTTGAATCAAACCCCAGGAGGGATTGGGTATAACCTACCCACAGGGGTGAATCAAGGAAATTACAATCAACTCCCAGGTATACCCTCGTCTCTAACTATTGATGCTCCAACAATGAACCCCGTGCCAATTTATGCACCCCAACCACAAGCAAGTCAATAGTTCGTAGCTCAAGCATTGACTTGGCAAAATGGTACCAATAACATTCCCACTTAGATGCAGTATGCTGGTCAGCCGTAAGATGGAAATCAACAATTTGACAATATGCATCCAACAAACCAACTTCCAACTACGGCATCTGAGAATCAAGGATCCCATATATCTGCTGAAGTAGAGGCCTTGAAGAAAATGATCTTGCAGGTTACTTCAAACTTGAGCCAGCTAAAGATGAATCCACCAGGAGGGTATAATCAATCTCAATCATATAATAATCAGCAAAACTTCAATAACCAGAACTAGAACCAAAGATACAATAATAAACCTTATAATAGGCAACGGAATACGGGTCCGAATAATGGTGGGGTGAACCATGACCACCCGGATGCACGGGATAACCCAAATCACACACAAAGTGTTAACCTTGTTGATATGAATCTACTAACAAATTGGTGCAGGTTGCATGACACGGCTTCCCATTCTGAGGTTAATTGTGCACAGTTCGAGAAAATCATAAGAATTGCCCAAGCTGACTCTCAACCCAAAGATTGTTCCAATGATGAACCGGATAAGGTTAATACTGCCATGCTGGTTGATACTTTCTTGTGTAAGGAGTTTCAAGCTGAAGCTGATGGTGAACCATGCGTATACGATGCTCAGGCCTTTTAGACCAGGAACAACTATAATCTTAGAAGTCAAGGCAAGGCTTCGTTAACAGAGCCACCTCCCCCGACAGGCGGGTTTGTACCTCCGGATGCTAATGCGAGCAACAATCCTCATCCACCTCAAGCTTTCCAAGGAACATGCCCTAAACAAGTTCAGGGGCAAGATTATGTTCTGAAAGGATCATTTGATGTTACTAAAGAGATGGAAAGGACTGCCACTACTATGTCCTTAATGGAAGTATTGAGATATTGCCCTGAACAAAAGAAGGCTCTTCTTAGGAAGTTGGAGATGTTAGAGTCACAGAGTAATGAGGTTAAGATGGCGGATTTTAATGAAGTTAACGCTAACATTAGTAATGATGCAATAGAAAATCCACCATTTTTACTAAGTTTGAAGATATGTGGGAAGAATTTACATAATTGTTTTTTGGACTCAGGAGCTTCAGGAAACGTAATGCCTTACTCTATATGCCAACAACTTGGACTTCAACCAGTATGGGTGAATAGTAAGGTAGTACAATTAGACAAAATAGAGGTTAATGTCATCAGAGAATTGAAAGATGTATACATACAGTTGGGTGTTGATCCTCGAATATCTCGCTATATTGACATTCAAGTGGTAGATATTCCAGAAGTATATGGGATGCTCCTCAGTAGAGATTGGTCCAAGACATTGAGAGGATATTTCTCAACTTGTTTTACCTACTTATGGCTTCCTTGGAAAGGGGTGAGCAGCCATATCCGAATTGATAGTGAGCCTAAATTGAAGAAATTGGTCACGGACTATGGTGCTCTCAATGAAGTGGTGTTTACTGAGGTAAGCCCAAGGGTTTATAGAGTCAATGAGATTCTTACCTTTTCTGCACCAACCCTGCTTCAACCATTTCAAATTGACAGGACCTCATATAGAAGGCGGGTGAAAGAGTTTGTTACAGCAGTACAACAAGGAATGTGTTTATTAGGAAATACTATGAAGATACAAGAATTGTTGCTACCAAAGTGGTGTCGGATACACCATGAGGAACACTCAGAAGTTTCATGTATCCCATGTCAGAATGAGATCACAAAGTTGATGAATCCAGTTCTGTTCGAGGAAGAAGATCATGCCAACAATACGGGGGAAGGTCAAGATGTCGAATTAGAGTCTCAGACAATCAAGCCCGTCGACAAGATTACCTTACCTAAAGAATACAACCACGAAGTTCTTGTGGTTAAGGTTGTTAAAAATGAAGAGGGAGAGGTTCCTCTAGAGCTTAAGAAGGAAGAAACACAATCCAAATTTCAACCTCAATTTGAACAGGAAGTTGTTTCGAATACAATTGAAGTGCCTATACAACTAGGGATTGAACAAACTCAATTATCACAAGGTCTTGAGCTTGAGAAGCAAAAATTCTCTCTGAGATCTGACCTCAACATTGACCCAAAGGTGAAAAATATGAAGAAACCAAAAGATGAAATATGGTTTTTAAAGTTTGATGGGTCAAGATCCAAACAAGGCAGCGGATCAGGCGTAGAGTTAACCAACCCAAAAGGCAAAACTCTTTTAGCTTCTTACCGACTTCAATTCCCGTGTACCAATAATGTAACGGAGTACGAAGCTTTAATTAGAGGATTACTTTTTTCTCATAAGAAAGGAGCAAAGTGTTTAAGAGTGCAAGGAGATTCAGAGTTGGTGGTTAAACAAGTGCGAAGCCAGTACGCATGCCATGACAAGAGGTTAGCGGTATATCGGAATAGAGTGTGGGATCTAATTGAAGATTTTGAAGCTTTTGACATTCAATTGGTACCTAGGAAAGTAAATGGGATACCCGATGCGCTGGCTGTAGCTGCTAGTACATTAGAACCAGTAAGCCAATCCCCTTTAAAGAAGTTTTCGATGGAATTAATCTCTACACCTATGGTACCTGATAATATAAAACATTTCCAAGTTTTCCTGGATGATGCCCATATCTTAGCTTTTCTCACCAATTCGGGGGCTTTTGAAGATCAAATAATTGATGAAGAAGATAAATCGGATGATTTCAATAACGAGGGTAACATGGATATTTTGAATTTGCCAACCAATGTTATTCCTAAAGGGATGATCACGTTGGAGAGACTTTTCGATTTGGACCTGAGAGTGAAACAGATATTAACAACCGATTTAGATGCTGGAAAATACGAGCCTCATAATATTGGTCCTGAAGGACAAGAGAAAATTGTGTATATTGGGAAGATTTGCACTCAAGGTGAAAGAGAAAAGTTGATACAGATCTTGAAAGAATTCATCGATGTAATAGCATGGGGGTATGAAGATTTAAAGACATTTGATACAACGATTATCACCCATGTGATTCCCCTAAAGCCAAACATAAAACCCTTCAGGCAAAAACAACGTCCTGTGAATGCATTGATAGAACCTTTGATCTTCAAGGAAGTGCAAAAGTTACTTTCTGCTAAGATAATTTTTCCAGTACGACATTCTACTTGGGTTGCTAATCTAGTACCAGTATGAAAAAAGAATGGAGAAATACGTCTTTGCGTGGATTTTCGCAATCTCAACAAAGCTTCTAAGAAAGATAATTACCCACTCCCTTCTTTGGATGAAATATTACAAATTGTGAATGGTTCACAAATGACGTCGTTTTTAGATGGTTATTCAAGATATAACCAGGTGTTGGTAAATTATGAAGATCTAATGAAGACGGCATTTACAACGAAGTGGGGAATGTATGCATATAAAAGAATGCCATTTGGATTAATTAATGCTGGGGCAACCTTCCAGCGAGTGATGGACACAGCATTCAAAGAATTGACTGGAAAATACATTATTATTTATATGGATGATTTAACGATATTTTCTAAAATCGGGGAAGATCACCCAGACCACCTCATAAAGGTGTTAGAGAGGTGTAGGAGATATGGGATTTCCCTTAATCCCAAGAAATGTGTGTTTGGAGTGGCTAAAGGAAAGTTGCTTGGCCACGTAATTTCTGAGAGGGGGATCTCTATAGACCCAGATCAGGTAGAAGCATTATTAAAAATACAAATGCCCGGTAGTAAAAAAGAGATGAGATCTTTCTTTGGAAAGATCAATTTTGTGAGAAAATTCATTACTGGATTTGCAGAAATAGTTAAGCCTTTGAATGAAATGATGAAGAAGGATGCTAAGGTCGAGTGGACAATTGAAGCAAAAGAGGCTTTCGCCCAGATCAAGATATACGTCACTGAAGCCCCTGTAATAACTAGCCCAATTATACACTGCCCTTTTACATATATTCTTTTGCTTCACTACACTCAGGAGTTGCTGTTTTAACACAAAGGTAAGAGGGAGATGAGAAACCTATTGCATTTATGAGTTCTTGCTTTAAGAGTGTTGAGGTTAGATACTCTGCTCTTGAAAAACAAGCCTTTGCATTGGTAAGAGCAGTCAAGAAGTTTAGACATTACATCCTGAGGAGTAAAATTTATGTGATTGTCCCTGACCAAGCAATAAAGTCACTACTCATGCAGTCCGAACTAGGAGAACGACGAGGGAAATGGATGGTGATATTGCAGGAGTTTGATTTAGAGATGCATCCAATGAAATTGGTCTAAGGCCAAGGATTGTCTCAGGCCATGGCAACTGACATCCCTCAAATCTAATCCCAATAGTATACATTGGAGTCATTCACTCAAGACCCCTGGTACACCGATTTAGTGTTTATATTGCTGAATAATAGATGTCCTGAGGGGTTGATAGCCATGCAAAGACGAGAATTAAGGCTCAAAAGTGCCAGTTATATGATCAAAGATTTGACACTTTATAGGAAGAATTATGAAGGTATCTACCTTCGGTGTCTAGATCATCAAGAAGCTCGTAAAATGATTGAGGAATTTTATGGCAAGTATGGCACAAGTCATGGGTCAGCGGATGCTACTACACATCAAATCTTGAAGGCTGGGTATTATTGGCCTAGCATATTTAAGGATACTCATGAACATGTTCATCATTGTCATACGTGCCAAACTGCGGCCTCCCAAGAAAGAAATCCTGCCATGCCTCTCCAACCAGTGTTCGAGGTAAGACCTTTTGCTCAATGGGCGCTAGATTTTGTAGGTGTTATTAACCCTAACTCATCTACAGGACATAAGTTTATTCTTACGGCAATAGATTATTGTACCTAGTGGTTAGAAGCCATTGCATGTCGAAATGCTACTGCCGAGGTAGTCCTGAAATTTATTGAAGAACACATCATCACCAGGTTTGGTATGTCGTTTGCTCTGGTATGTGACAATGGCCCTGCTTTTACTTCCGCACAGTTGATGCAATGGTCATATGAATATAAAGTGATTTTAAAATTTTCATCCAATTATTACCCACAAGGTAATGGGGTAGCTGAATCCATGAACAAGAACATCCTAGATGTCATCAAGAAGCTGCTTGAGAAGAACCCTAGAGACTGGCATAATAAATTGAGATACGCCTTATGGGCTGATCGAACTAGAGTAAAAGCCACCTTGGGAACTTCTCCGTATTACCTTATTTATGGCTAGACCCCTATTTTCCCAATCAACTTGCAAATACCGGTCCTCCAATTAATGAAGGAGCTTGACATTGAGGATCAGGTAGAGGTTCACCTCTTAAATTTATTAAGACTTGATGAAAAAAGGATTAATACGCTACAACACTTTGCCAAGCACCAGGCCATTGTTAAGCGATGGTTTGATAAAAAGGCCAAGGTGAAAGCTTTTCAAATCTCTGACCTAGTCCTATTGTGGGACAAGGCCAAGGAAAAGAAAGGTGATCATCACAAATTTGAAAGATTGTGGCTAGGTCCTTACCAAATAGCTGAAATCTTAGGTGAAAACACTTTTAGATTAAGCTCATTGATTGGAGAACTGGTACCATTGCCCCTCAATGGCCAGTTCCTTAAGCACTACTTTGATTAAATCCTCAATCAAGCTGGACCTGTTGTATATAGTAGTTAGTTGTTTCTCTGTTTGGTTGTGTTTCGTTGGGCCATGTTGTGTGTTTTTTTTCTTTTGTTTTCGTTTTCTTTGCTTTTTTGTTTTTGTTTTCATGCTTTTGTTTGTTGAGTTCGGGGATATGTTTTGTCTTAAATTTTCTAAGAGGAAGTAGGTATCCTTTGTATAACATCTTGCCAAATTCTGAGAGACTTCGACTCTCTGCTATTCATAATTTCATTGTCATTTGGTTGAGGTCAAAACCTTTGTCTATACTCGTTCAACGTGGTATATAATCATTCAAATATGATACGAGTTTTTGACTTTCAATTTGGAAAAGGCTAGCTTGATAAACTCAGCACTAACTTCACATTAAGATACATCAGAAAAGTTTTGTCAGATAGCAGATAAACTGGTATCAAGTGAAAAATCCAAAGTCAAGGCGTTTCACGTTATCCATCATGGCTCCCAACCTAGTTATCGAACTTCAATGTTTGAAAGTTGCTTAAGATATTATTGAAGAAAGAAGTCTTTTTCTATATCCTAATATTCTACATAATCCTAAAAAGAGAGATAAATAAATGATCCTCTTAAAACAACTCAAATGGGTGTTTCAAGTAACCTCCACCAGGGCTATGGACACCTGGCTGGCAGTGGAGCACTGCTTGACGGGAGCCAGAGGTATCTCTATTGGGGCTATAGATGCCTGACTGCCAGTAGAGCTATGCCCAAGATAACCTTGCACGAAACACAGTTAATGACTTCACTTATGTAGCTTGCACCTAGTTTCCTCTAATTATCTACATTATTGAAATGGTGGGGTAACAAATCATACGCACACACTTAAGGGTTGATCATGTCTATTCCTCGTCTTGATTGTTTGTTCACTACTTACTCATCTCGAATTCTTATACATCTTTTTGAATGATAATAGCCTTACATGTTGGGTTAACTAGAGATTCTGAAATTCTAAATTGCCTATAGTCATTTTTCCCAGATAGTCGCCATTTGTTATGCCTAGCATATCTATTTCCCCATTTGGTCTCCTTGAGTCAAAATGTGGCCCCCCCTTTTTTTTTTTTTTTTTTCTTTCTTTTTTGTTCTACCTCAGAACTTCGGAGTCCCGGAGTCCCAAGGTCTTCTTTGTTTGTTCTGACCTCGAAACTCTAGAGTCTCGGAGTCCCGAGGTCTTGGGTCTTTTGACCTCGGAACTCCGGAGTCCCGAGGTTGTTTTTGTTTTTCCTTTCTTTTGGCCTCGGAAACCCGGGACCCCGGAGTTCTGGGGTCGTGTTTATGGTTTTCGTACGGATGGGTTTTTGGGAGGCTATATATACGAGTTAATGAACTTTTAAGTTCATTTGCGCAATCGACCTTCTCCTCCTTAGCTCCAAGTCGCGAACCTCTAGTCTTCTGAAGCTCTCTCTCTCTCGGCGTTTGTTGGTTTTTTGATTCACCAGGTTGGTGAACCCTCCCTCCTTGTGTATTTTTTATTTGGTTGTCTTTGTTTTTCTTTTGTGTTTTGTAGTTGGGCGTGCCCTAGTGTCACCTCAGAACCCCGGGTCCCCAGAGTTCCGGGTTTCTCTTCCATCCCACCTTGGAACCTTGGGTCCCCGGAGTTCCGAGTTTCACTTCCATGTCCACCTCGGAACCCCAGGTCCCCGGAGTTCCAAATTTCTCCTCTATATCCACCTTGGAACACCGAGTCCCTGGAGTTTCGGGTTTCACTTCCGTGTCACCTCAGAACCCCGGGTCCCATTGAGTTCCAGGTTTCTCTTCCATCCCACCTCGGAACCCCGGGTCCCCAGAATTCCGAGTTTCACTTCCATGTCCACCTCAGAACCTCGGGTCCCTGGAGTTCCGAGTTTCTCTTCTATATCCACCTCAGAACCCCGGGTCCCCGGAGTTTCGGGTTTCACTTCCATGTCCACCTCAAAACCCTAGGTCCCCGGATTTCTGAGATTCTCTTCCATATCCACCTCGGAACCTCAGGTCCTTGGAGTTTCGAGTTTCTCTTCCATATCCACCTCCGAACCCTGGATCCCCAGAGTTCCAAGTTTCTCTTCCATTTCACCTCAGAACCCTGGGTCCCCGGAGTTCTGGGTTTCATTGTCATCCCACCCCATGACCCCGAAGTCCCAAGCTAGATTAAGATTTATGTTTAGCATTGAGGACTATAACATGTGTTTTTCTTGAAGGTTCCAGTGATTAGATGGACACATCCGCTAACAAGAGGGGCAAAGAAATTGATAGACTTCCAGCCACTATGAAGTACCAATAACAAGGATAGGTTCATGTTTCGAAGCTGGATGATCAAATTAGATGGGTCACAGACACTGAGGTGGGACACATAGAGATTGGGGATATTGCAACCCAACTGGATAAACCAAACCTAGATGCTCTCCACCAAAGAATAAAGAGGTTAGGTCTTGTGGAAGCTACTGTGTTCTTGTTGTCCTTGCAAGCATTAGTGTTTATAATGACCATTGCCTCATTCTACAATCCAGACACCAGAAATTGCACTGATGCACATGGAAAGACTGTTACTGACCTATCACCGGATATGCTGGGGTTCATCTTTGGAATCCCAACTAGGGAAGAGGCATTCTTATTAACAGAAGAAGAAGCTTTGAAGGCATGGAACGACAAGGTGTCAGCCAGCAAAAGACACATGAATACCAACTGGCTGGAAGAAGAGAGAAAAACAGAGCTCAAAGGTACAGAGGTCCTGAGGGCTAACTTCAAAGAGCCTCAAAGGGACTTGATTATTATGCTCAATAGGGCCTTCAGCAAGCCAGACTGCAAACACTTCCATCCCTAGATGTTCCAGTTTATGACCACCATTATGATAGGGAAACAATACTTTGACTGGCCACAAATCCTCTCTGACAATATCTGTAGGCAAATGAAAGAAGTGCAGCAAACACAGAAATTCTTCTTCACATCATATGTCATCTAGGTAGCTACCAGAGCTAGAAAATTCCCAGGCCTACAAGTGGACAAGCAGTAAGGAAAGAAAGAAGGATAGAAGAAGATATGGGAATATTATTCCCAGCTCACTCTAACAAATGCAAAGACACACTTTAAGAGGGTTAATGATGCTTTTGTCTTCCCTATAATCATTAAGTTGACTGGAGACGCAGGATATTGGATTAGCCCCGAGGCATGGCTATCATCCGGGAGTGGCTATGTTGGTTCATCCAGAACCCACGTTCCACTTACATCAGACTTAGCGGATTCACAGGTAGTCCAATGTTGCTACCTCATTATTGTAACGATAGGGTGATCCTGTTGGAATATGTAAGACAACTTGTAGGCCTCCAATCACTCTTGTCATCAAAGCATAAGACAGGAATTGATTTCTCAGTGTCCATTGGGTACTTCACCTGCTCTAAAATACAAGTGGTGAAATTGGCCGAGCAAGAGCTTCAGGATTTGAACCTGAAAGAATATAATCATACTAGGGAATTTTATGATCCCTACGAAAAACTTAAGCAAGCTATGCCTAAGGCATATGAGGGGCATAGGCCCAGCTTGGAAGACTTTTGGGCCAATTGGCAGGACAACTTTGAAGTCAGGAAGAAGAATTATAATAGGTTGTCCATACCACAGGTTAGAGACTTTGGAATCGAGACTAACCTCCCTAAAAACCTGAGAGATGATGGAGAGTTACTTGATCCAATTTATAAAGAATCAGGGATAGATAAGTGGCCCCTCTCCCCAGTGAAATGGTCTGTAAGTGAAGATACAGACATAGAGAAGGTCTATCAAGTAGTCATCAACAGGACTAAGCAATGGTCAAGCCAGAGGGTCAGACCCAGTGCATCAAAGACAAATCAAAAGGAATCCACCTCAAGGGTGCCGCAGTCGAGAGGTCATAAAGAATATGCTCGAAAAACAAGGTCAGCTTCAAGACAGAATACCTCCACTGACCCAGGTGAGGAAGACAAGCCTCAAGAAAGCACTGAGGACTTGTTGAAGAAACTCCAAGAAAAGATGAAGGAGTCTGAATTACTAAAGAAGGCTGCAGACCTAGGAGTGACCGATGGGCTAGGAGCAGTTCCACTTGCCAGAGTTCTCCCACCAAAGACTGCTATAGGCCACATAGAAGAAGAAGGTACTCAAGAACAAGAAGAGAACCTAGAAGCCATCGAGGAGGTACCTGCTTAGACACCCTCCATAGATACAACAATTCTTCCAGGCACCACTCCTTCTGCACCACCATTTGTTAATGTACCTACAGGGCAGCCCGGAGTGGAAGGTTTTACACCCACTACCGAGAAAGTGAGTATTAGAAATGTTGAGTCTGACTCTGACCAAGAGGAAGAGGAGCTCGACCAACAACAACCTCTAGGTAGTGAGCAAGAAGGAGGTGAAGCAGAAGATATCCTAAATGAAAGATTTATTCTAACGCCTCAAGACCAAGAGGATTTGGTTAAGGATATAGAAGCCAGGTAGACAGAGATGGAGCTAGGTGAAGAAGAAATGTCATTCAATCAAGATGTCAATGGTAAGCTAGGATAGTTACATAAACAACAAGCTCTCCAAGCTGCTCTCCAGGTTAACTTAGACCAACAAGTTTCATCATTCCAACATCCTGGCCACATGGAAGCTGAAGCAGAGGAGTAAATAGAGGAGCAGGCAGAGGTGTATGTTATAACTGTTGAGATTGTGTCACATCAAGGTGACAAAGTTGAGGATATACCTGAATGGTTAGAGTTTACCTTTGGAAAGAAAAGGAGAAAATCAGAGCTTCCCAAGGTTACTCTACAACAAGAAATCACCGAGGAACCACCAAAGATTAAGAAGTTAAAGACGGTTCACCACCTATCAAAAACTAGTTCTGGTGAAGTGATTGCAGATGTGGCGGTTCCATCATAGGTTGAAGGACAAGCTTCTCCCAAATACCAAGTATCACAGGTAAACCTTGGTAAGCAGACCAAGTGGGGAGAATTAGATACCTTAGAGCTAGCCACAAGTGTTGTCAGAGGGCGTGTGGAAAAGGAGCATAGTTCAAATGTAGAACTTAAAGTGCAGCTTGGATAGTATAAACATCTCTTGGTAGAAATGTGCAAGCTTGTGGACTCCTATAAGACAGATGACTTGTCTTCAACCTCATCACTGCCAGAAGGCAAGGTAAAGGCACTACTGGAGGTGAGACGAGTAGCTGTGGCCACCAAATCTTGGGCTCAAGTAAATGCAGCCAAGATTAGATTATTTTTACAGGATACAATGAAAATATACTGCAAGGTGGTTCAGGTGGGAGGAGCTTTGGCAACATACTCCACTTAATGGGAGCAGAAAGAGAACACCTTTAATAAGAAACTCTGAATTTTGAAAAGGATACTACGCTTAGGGGAGGAGCTGATAGTACAAGAGGACCTTTTAGGAGGGGATAGTTGTGAGAATCTACAATTCTACATATACATTCTAGAGTTGAAAGTAGAGATGTATCAGTAGTATATCAAGGAGATTACTGATATTCAGGACCCTCCCCTCAGAGAGATTTTGTCGTATGATAATTTTGTGACAAATGTATTGGGGCCTTTTGGCATCAGAATAGTCAATACTGCAATAATGGACTAGCAGTGAGTTTTGAGTCAATGGGATGCATATCAAGCACAAAACCTAGGACCTGTCGCCCTGATGGATAGATACACACATTTGCTTACTCAGTGTCAAGAGGTGGTGTATACAGTGAAGGAGTTAGAGGAACAGGGAACACATGCAGATGAGGCTTTGAAGAAATATAACTTTAGAATTAAGCATGTGGCCAATCCGCCAGCTCAAGTAGTTGCATGTATAATTGACAATTATAAGGCTTTTTCCAAGAAATAAAGGATATTCCCAGAATTGCTAAAGATAGCAAAGCTTTTTTTTTAAACTGCTCCTCCCACTCAAGTCCCAATTTTGAAAGAAATCCTGCATGATTACAAAAACATGGCTCACCCAGCAGGGTCTTCGTAATGCTCATGCAGTGTCAGTTTTGTAGTTGTTAAGTGGAGTGTCTAGGCAGAAACTTGCAAGTTAACTACGACTCCTTTTTCTTAGTTCTTAATTTAGGGTAGAATTATTTCCTAAATAATAGGGTGAAAGAAATTCTATAAATTGAGAAGTTGAATTCATTTGTAAGGGTCCGCAAATTGATGATTTGAGGTCCAATTAGAGATTTTAGAGTATTTTTCAGATCGTTAAGAAGTTTGACTTATTTTTGTTATACATTCATGGAGATTAATATGAAAAGCAGCTCGTAGATTGCCTAATCTACTTTATATTCTACCAAATTGTTCTGTGTAATCTGGTAACGTCTATTATTTAGAGTTAGCAACGTGCTTTAATCTTTTTGTCTATCACTTTATGAATCATATTGCGCACGACAGTGGTGTATGAGAATTATTGCGATAGGCCATATTGTTGATAATTTTTATTTCCATAGGCTTGTAAAATTGATGATTTTGTAGGTTTGCTGGAGGTTCGTTGTTGAATGCTAACTTGGGTAATATTTGATAATTGCTTGGATTGCAGGGAATTAATTTGATAGTTCATTAAGTTGCCATTATATTGGTCCTTATTGTTACTTTCTTTTTTCTCTTATGCTTCACATTTTATTTCCCCAAAGTCTTAAATTCCAAAATACAAAAAAAAAGGAAGTACAATTGCTCATAAACCAGGGGATTTAGTTTTAACTAGCAGGCCCCTTTACAGGTATCACTACATCGGCCATTGAGCTATCCATCACCGTTGAGACCCGACTATAGAGACCTTGGGGTGGTGAGTTCTTTCGAACCTGTTACTTTTCAGGAGAGGTGGTGAGTGTTTGCATAAACTACCTGTCTGTTGGTAAGTGTGGCAAAACATTCGTCAACAGGAAGGTTGTCATAAGCTCCCAACAATTCACCTAAGGAATCATCAGTAGAAAAAACATCCAAAGCAAAGACAGGAGAAGGGTCAAAGTCAATATATTTTGGATATTTTAGTGAGAGAGAAGTGGAAATGACATTAACACTAATAGATGGTCTCTTAGAGGCTTTAGTGCACTTGTAGGGATCATAACCAAGCCCAAATGTCATTTCACGAAAATTGTTTTCCAAGGGAACTTTAATCCCTCATTCTTGAGCACCACATCCATTTCCATTATATCCACACCTATCTAAGATGTGAAAACTAGAACCGTAAAGGTTAGTCATTTCCAAAGAAGAAGGAGGATTTTCAAACATTGAAGGATCAAGATCCTCTAGACCTGAAACTAAGCGAGACGAAATCTGAGAAGTCGCCACAAAGTTATTACTCAACGACCCAAACAAAGTAGATTGCTTTCTAGGTTCTTCTTCTTCTTTCTTCTTTTTGATCTTAGGTTCTCTAGGGGGAATTATGCATTCCCCTATGAAAGTAGTATTGAAATCAAGGGATCCCCAATCATATTTTGCAAGAATTTGTTTAGGAGAGAAAGTATTCTCAATTGTAGAGTCAGGCTGAGAAGATTCTTCCTCAAGAACCTTAGGTCCACTTGAGGAAGTATCGAAGATTGATCTTGATGTAGGAGACATGTTTGATGAACTAGTCACACTAATTGGAGTAGAAGATTTAGAGGAATTTTCTAAGATAGTTGGGGAAAAATTGATTGAAGAGGATTCAGAACTTGATGTTTGTAAATAGGCCTGAAATCTCATGTCTCCTAACAAGGTGTATGTTGTATTGTTGTGAATGAGTTTGATTTACCTATGCAATGTAGAGGGAACAACTTGCATGCTATGAACCCAAGGTCTTCCTAGAAACAAGTTGTATTTCAACTCTCCAGACATGACATGGATAGGAGTAGGTAATGTAATAGGACCTACCTTAACAGGAAAGGTGATGATACCTAGTGAAGATTTAACAACATTATCAAAGCCGCGGATAGTGAGAGAATTAGGCTTCATAAGAGATGTATCAACATTGATCTTATGCAACAAGTTAAGGCTACAAACATTAACATGAAAACCATTATCCACTGATGTTCATCTTATCATGCTATCATTTATGATATCCACAATCATTAAGGGATCATATTGTTGTTGAATTTCACTAGAGGGCAGGTCATCTTGCGTAAACACAATCTGAGCCTTAGGTGATGTAATAGAGTGAATCAAGGAAGTCATATTATTAGATGTCACTGCGGGTGGGACATTCAATATTTTCAAGGCATCTTGTAGCATTCCATGATGAGTCGGGGAAGTTTGAAGCAAATCCCAAAGGGATATATTGGCAGGAGTAGCTTTAAGTTATTTGACAAGATCATATTCCTTGCCAAGAGTTTGTGAAATACGAGGTGCTTGAGGAAGAATGAGTTGAGGATCAGGTAGAGGAGTCAGAACAACCGGAGGAGGGTTAGGTTTCCTATTGTTTCTTGTGTTATAGGTATGGGCAACTGCTTTATAACTCTCCTTTGTAAGTTGTCTAGCATAGCTATAAGGACTCATAATGGGATTCCTTCCTTGAACCGTAATGATGGGTTTTTTGGAGTGCTAAAGGAATCATGACCATATCCACCTTGAACCGTGAAAAGAGGTTGATTAGGAAGAGGTGAAGTTGGAGAAGGACAAGCACCTTGGACAACAAAAAGCGGTTTGCTATGTTCATTCACATTGATTATGTTGATTAAATTTTTAGATGCATTATTCTTGTTTGAATGTTTAGGCAGAGACATAAAGTCATCAAGGGCATCATCCAATAAAGAATGGTCATAGTGATTGAAAGGCTTATATTTGGACTCAAAAGGAGACATAACATCATAGAAGGAATCATGGGAGTCAACTATGTTGCTAGATCTAGTGGACGAGTTGATAGAAATGTACCCATGAGAGGAATCATTCAACTTATCTTTCTCATCACCACAAAATGGCATAGTAACAAGGTTGATTAAATTTTGACAAAATGAAGGTTTAGAAGGCTTAGGGTTGAAAAACTCATCTAGAGCTTCATCCAATTCATCCTTACTAAACTCATAATACACAAAATTGCATACATCATCAAACGCATGAACTTATTACAAATGGAAATATGACATTTTGAAATGAAAATTGCATGAAACTTAAACACACAATGCAAGAAAGATGAAAGAAACCTATCTCTCTTTTTTTCTTTTTTTCTTTTTTTCTTTTTTTCTTTTTTTTTCTTTTTTTCTTTTTTAAATGTTTTGAAAGCAAATGAAATAAACTAGATCTAGATCTAACAATGCAATGTAATGAAAATGTAATTGTGTTTCACGTTGGCTTCACCAAAGATGTGTAGGGGAAAAAGTGAGACTAAGTATGGAAACCCTAATCCCACTCTCATACACACTCATGGAATACAAATGAGCCTAGGGAGGTAATGTACATCAGCTACTTCTTATGAGAAAGAGAGAGTCATCGATTACCTCTTAGATTTTCTATTCCTTTGATGTAAATGAGAGAGATGAATGATGCAAAATGCAATCTAGCCTAGAAAGAAAATAAGCAAGCAAATCCTAATCTGAGAATGCAGATCAAAGAACAACTGATACACTATTGAAAATTACAGATTAGAAGGCAATATTAGAGGTGCACCTATATATGAAATCTGAGCAGAAATGTCTGGGACCAGGGTGCCACGCCACTGTCCTGATTCTGCAATTCTGGAGCTGCAAGTGACAAGAGGGATTATGTGATTTGTAAGTTGTTGATATGCCAAGTTCTGCTGACAAAGGGCAGGACCAAGGCACCACACCCTTGTCCTTGATAGATTTTTTCACTTCTGAGGTTTCTGGGTGGTGTAGAGGCCTATTCAGACCTGTACCTGCAACTGAAAAGGGACGGTTTGGGGTGGCTATATAGGGTTTTGCCTTATCAAACCCCCGTGTTTGTGATTTCCACCTCTATTAATAGTCGATAATGTACTAAAAATGTGTGTGCAAGAACCTTGTGTATATCCAAGATCCTAAGAATGAAAGTAAACAACCTAGAGCAACCCTAAAGAGTAAACCCTAATTGCTTATAACTGACAAAGTAAATGCTCTAAATCCATAATGCAAAGTGATCTAAAGCATGAATATGAATCAAAATGAAGCTTATGCAAATATCTGAAAACAACATGAAACCATACCCAACCCCAAGGGAGAGGTACAAGCCAATCGTCAGTCGGTGATCTATTGTTCTTCTACATCTTCAAAAGACCCCAATTAATAAAATGATGCTTGATCAATGCTTGATGGATGAATGATGAATGTTGTTGAATACTACAAAGATCTACTTTTTCACTACAAACAAGGCTCTAATACTCCAAAAACCTGCTCTTAGATTCTTAGAAGAAGACCCCTTCAAATGAAGAAAGAGAGCTCTTAAGTATGAAACCCTAGATCTTAATTTCATGTTTAGGCCAACCTAGGATTTGATTTTCTCACTGATATTTTGGGGTTAAGCATTATCATAATACGATTGTGCTCCCAAAATTTTGGGAAAAAGGTTGCAGACCATGTGCATTCCCGCCACGGTCCGACCAACTTTTCACCGAATTTTCAGGGCCATTAGATATGATGATATTAGAGTGCATCCCAAAGTTACAGCCGATTCAAGGTGTTTTGATATGCGAAATCGGGCCTAAATGGTTGAAATAAGACATAATTAGGGTTTCTGATTAAATGATTCATTGGAGGAATAAAATGAAAAGGGGCACACTTAGGGTAAAGGGCCCAACTTTGTAATAAGAAATGATCTTAGATTTAATTTAATTAATTAATTAAATGTTTAAAGGGGAATGAGAAATGCAAGATGCAGAACACACTAAGGCGGGTGCTAACCTAAGTGTGAAATTTTACCACCCTAGCAAGGGTGTACAATTTATGACACTGCAACTGATTTTTCTTATGATCAACAATTACTTGCAAAACTGTTTACAATAACACTAAGAGATAAGGCCTTACAATGGTATTTCTCTCTACCTTCTTATTCTATCACTTCCTTTCAACAACTAGCAAATTTTTTCTGTGTCGACTTGAATTTCATCACCAGAATACTACCTGCAACATGTTAGTTTCACAAAATACAAAGGAAATAGTACAGGAAATCCAAACTCAACCAATGAAACTACATGAAATACATATGAAATAAAAATACTATTATTACCTTCATGATTTATGTCTCAGTGTGTCCTAACTCCATTGTTCTTGGTTGCAGATGGTGTCCTCTCAGACAAGCACTGATAGCTTCCAAGATGGCATATGAAGAATGGACTGATAACTAGTAGTTAACTGATACCATGATATGCAATGCTAAATGACTATGCTAAAATGATTATGCTATTTTCTTCAAGATTAAAACTCACATATGCATAAGTTTTCATAAATGATTATCTTTAAAAACTCACTTGAAGACTAACTTGAAGATTAACTCTTTCTCAACTCAAACTCCTGATTTTATAGACTTTGAGAGGATAAGATTATGTGGCCCAGATTGATGGTCATGATCAAATTTGCAGATTTGGATGGTTGTGAGAAAAGGTGAAGGTTGAGAGAAAGGGGGAAGGAGAAGATAAGTGTCACTCATCTCACCTTGACTGGGCTGCTAACTAAGGGAATCTAGGGATGGTTGGAGAATATTTAGGCATGAGAAGACAAGTGGACTCAAGTCCTTCCTAAGATGTAGGGATGTTGGAGAGAATATAGAAGAAGGTTATGAAATATATGTACGTGATAACACAATGATGAGCAGTGAGTACCAAACCGGTACTGAGAGGGGGGGTGAATCAGTACAGGTACAAAAACTTTTCCTGAACCGGTTTGACTACAAACAGTGAACTTGACTGGCAATCACTAACACCGGTCATAAACCAAAATACTACCGGTTAAGCACAATGAGACTGTGAAAGATATAAACTAGAAACACTTATCTTACCACACAAACTACACCCTCATATCCACATTATCCTTGTGCATAAACATATATTCTATCATCAAAAATATAATAACATGCTAGATCAACATGATTCATCGCTTGACAGAAAACAACATAACATCACATTAAAAAGACATCACATATGACACACATATTTTTCACATGGAAACCCAACTGGGAAAAACCACAGTGGGGATGAATACCCACAAGCTATTTTTGAACTCTTTAGAAGTCCGCTCTGTTAGAAGCCTAGTTCAGTTAAGGACTATTACAACAGGTTCTGTTAGGAACCGATCCTATTAGGGATCACCCGGTTAAGGGATGGCCAGAATACCCAGTTAAGGGTTACCTTGTTAGAGGCTTTTATGAACTCAATAGCTTTGAGTCACCCTGTTAAAGGATTTACAACAAGCTAGCTAAAGCTACCCTGTTAAGGGATTTTCCAACTATTGAAGTGATTAGAGATCAACAGGTATTACAATGATCTGGTAATAGCACTCAATGCCAATGCAGACCCGCTTTAGTTCCTTTCTTCTGCATACACACTCTGCAGGTATCAACCCTCTTATCTGGTCTGGCAAGAATCGCGTATCTTTGCACTTAGATACACACACAACATTTGCCAACAACTTCAACATGAAACACAACATTGACCTTATAGGAAACAGATAGGTCGGTAACATAAACCCTAAACCCTAAACATTTAGGTTGAGAAATTTAGTCGGTTCAATCCTGACCATTGAACACTTTGCATTTGAATACAATGGTCTTGAACAAATCTCAAGACATTCTCCATCATTCGTTCTTTACCGCTTCTTGAAGGTGATAACCCATCATGCATTCTCCATTGTTTGCAGAGACTTCGCACATTCCCGAGGTGGATATGATCAATCTCCTTCATGCAAGATCCTTCACATGCACGAGACTGACGTGGCAACACGATCTGATCTCCATTACAATGCTAACTCAACACACAATGCCATCGGTTGAATCACACAGGCTCAAAACACTTCAACCGGAAACCTTGAAGCTGAGACTACCAATCGATAGTCATACCATATTAAACCTTGATAGAAAACATTCCATATACCGGTTCACTTGGACAACCATACCGCTTCACCTTTTGCACATATATCGGTTCTCATCATTATACCGGTTCACTTTGCCAGTTGCTTAACTTCAATAAACCTGTTCACTCTTCATCACATTACCGGTTCACTCTCTTGAGCATATTACTGGTTCTCTCTTGAGCATATTACCGGTTCATTCTTTCAGTGTATTAACATCAATGATAGCACAATATCATTATGTCAACATATTCTGCTTATATGCCAACAATCTCCCCCTTTGGCATTGATGGAAATATACAAAGATATCTCTCTTTTTGCATCACACCTTATCCTTAATACTGCAGATATCTTCTCCACTTCACATCTTCTCCCCCTTTGACAACAATGCCAAAGTGGAGGCATGAGCTTCCCTGTTCCACTATGTTGCTCCCCCTGAGGAGTAGCATCCTTCAACACATAAATCCTGAAAAGATATAGCAAAGTAAGATCTGACTGATGTGGAGCACAAACCTTTTAGATTACCTCTTGAAGGGGCAGCACCCCTAATTCACCTCTCAGATAGGTAAAGGTAGCCTTCAGTAGAGGCTTGGTGAATATGTATGCTAACTGCTCCTTACTGGAAACATGTTCCAATACCACCTCTTTGTTTTGAACCTTTTTCCTCAAGAAATGATACTTGAGTTCAAAGTGCTCGATTCTAGCATGTAAAACTAGATTCTTGGAAATGTTAATTGCACTGGTATTGTCACAAAATATACTTACCGGTTCAGATACAGGAACTTTGAAGCCATTCAATACATGCTACATCCAAATAGTCTGGGTGCAGTTCATAAAAGCTGCAACATACTCTGCTTTTGTTGTAGACTGAGATATACAACCGTTGTTTTTACTCATCCATGAGACCAGTCTTCCACCAAGAAAGAATGCACCATCGGTTGTGCTCTTTCGGTCATCCACATTACCAGCCCAATAAGCACCTGTGAACACTTTCAGATTGAAATCATCATTGTATGGATACCATAATCCATAGTCAATAGTTCCCTTCAGATATCTAAGAATCTACTTGACTGCTACCAAGTGGGATTCTCTTGGGCTTTGCTGAAACTGAGCGGTAATACCCACTGCATGTGCAATGTTCGATCTGCTATGCACTACATAATGCAACTTACCAATCATTCATCGGTATTCCTTCTCATTTACCAATACTGAGTCATCCTCTTTTGATAGTTTACAACCGGTCACCATTGGTGTACCAACCGGCTTGCTATCTTCCATGCTAAAGGTCTTCAACACCTCTTTGACATACTTGGACTGAGTAATAAATATTCCATCTTTCATTTGTTGAATTTGCAGTCCAATGAAGAACTTAATCTCCCCTATGAGTGACATCTCAAACTCCTTTTTCATCTCATCTGCAAAGTCATGACTCATCTTGTCATCTCCACCAAAGATTATGTCATCAACAAATACTTCATAGATCAAAATCTGATCTCCTTCTGATTTCAAGTAGATATTGCTATCTTCACTTGTTCTTTCAAATCCAATCTTCACAAGATGGGAGTGCAAGCGTTCATACCATGCTCTAGGTGCCTGCTTCATACCATACAAGGCTTTATGTAGCCTACACACCATGTCACTATCTTTTGATAGGGAAAACCCATCTGGTTTCTCTATATACACCTCCTCTTCAAGTATTCCATTTAGAAATGCAGATTTTACATCCATTTGGTATACCTTGAATCCTTTAAAATTTGCATATGCAAGAAGCATATGAACTCCTTCCAATCTTGCTACTGGAGCAAAGGTTTCTCCATAGTCTTCTCCTTCTTCTTGGGCATTTCCTTTACATACTAGTCTATCTTTGTTCCTTACCACTATGCCATCCTCATTCAGTTTATTTCTGAAGACCCATTTGGTTCCAATGACATTTTTATGCTCTGGTCTGGGTACCAAAGACCATGTACCATTCTTCTCTATCTGATCAATTTCCTCTTCCATTGTTTTGATCCAATCTTCATCTTTATGTGCTTCTTTGAATTATTTAGGCTCAAATTCAGTGATCATACATGAGTTTTCTCTGACCTTTCTTCTTGTAAGAATTCCTGCATCTTTGTCTCCTATGATTTGCTTTGGATCGTGATTGAGTTTTAAATACCTAGGTATATTCTTAACAGATTCCTCTTGCTTTTCTTCTTCATCCTCATCTTCATCAGCATCAGCATCCACCAGCGTAGGAGCACAATTACTGGTACTAGGCTAATTTGCAACCGGTTCCCAGAAGGTTACTACCAGTTCATCTCCTACATGTTCTCTGCCAGTTTCCTTAGGTTTCTTAGAGTTTTCATCAACACTAACATTGATGCTTTCAACAATTCTCTGAGTCCTATTGTTGTAACATTTGAGAGCTTTTCTCTTTGTGGAATACCCTAGGAATATTCCCTCATCACATTTAGCATCAAACTTGCTCTGATGTTCACTCCTCTTGATATAATATTTACTACTAAACACTCTGAAGTAGCTTACCACTGGTGTCTTACCGGTCTAGTACTCATAAGGAGTCTTATCCTTTCCTTTCTTGATGACTACCCGGTTCATTGTGTAGACTACAGTGCTCACCGCTTCTCTCCAAAAGGTGTGAGCAACCTTTCCCTGGATCAACATAGTTTTAGCCGCTTCAACCATAGTTCGGTTGTTCCTCTCAGCTAAGCCATTCTTCTGTGGAGTCCGGGGGCAGACAATTGCCTCTTGATGCCATTCTCTTCACAATATTTGTTGAATTAACTGGAAGTGAATTCTCCTCCTTGATCAGTTCTAAGACATTTGATTCTTCTACCACTTTCCTTCCTATTAGTGCTCTGAAAGCTTTGAACTTTCTAAAGGCTTCAGACTTGTCCTTCAGAAATGTGACCCACATCATTCTCGAGAAATCATCTGTAAGAATCATAAAATACCTATCTCCCTGCACACTCTGAGTTTTCATAGGACCACACAAATCAGTATGCACAAGATCAAGTAAATTGTCTGCATTGAAAGATTTACCTTTGAAGGTTGAGGAAGACATTTTCCCTAGTTGACACTCCCTACACAAAGGATTTTCTAGTTTGCTCAGCACCGACAATCCTCTAACTGCCTTGATCTTATTGGCCTTCATAATATTGTCAAAGTTTACATGGCAGAGTCTCCTATGCCATATCTAGTTGTCTTCAAACTTATCCATAAGACATGTACTGACATTAGCATTTAGTTGAAATAGGTTACCTTTGGTCTGAATACCAGTAGCCATCAGTTCACCACTCTTTCCTTTGATTTTGCACACTCCATTTTTGAATTCCAGAGTGATTCCATTTATTATTCAGTTGAGCAACACTCAAAAGGTTGTTCCTGACACCTTCCACCCAATACACATTGTCAGCATTGCTCTTTCCATTCAGAGAGATGGACCCTCTACCTTTGACCATACATGGTGCATCATCACCAAAATGAACCACACCACCATCATACTCTTCCAGAGAAAGAAAATTACTCCAGTCACCAGTCATATGGTGAGAACAGCCACTATCAATAATCTACTCATTGGAATTATCAAAGCGGGAGACAAGAGCCTTCTTGTCTAACACTTCTTCCTTGACTGCTACAAACATAATATCCTCATTTTCTTCATCTTCTGATTCCTCATCAGTGACACCTTCATCAACTGCTACAAAACAGTTTCTTCGGTTTCCTCCTTTGAACTTCTTGAACTTTTTGGTTTGTCCTTGCTATCACCATTAGGACAGTTTACAACAATGTGTCCTATCCGGTTACAAGAGAAGCATTTCAAAGGAAGCTTACCTCTGTATTTACCGATTCCCTTAGGAAGTCTCTTGGCAAGAAGAGCTTCAAATTCCATCAGGATCTCCTCATCATCCATTTCTCTACTCTGTCTTGGTTTGCCACTGGTACTAGCTTCTTTGCCTTTTCTAGATGGTGCAGCAGATGCTCTAAAGGTTGATTCAGTCTTCTGAACACTGCCATCAAATCTATTTAGCTCATAGGCTATCAACTTTGTGATGATGGAGTCTAGGGACACCTTAGTCTTGTCTATTGACCTCAACTCCTGAATAGCAGAAACCCTTATTGCATAGACCGGTAATAAGGATCTCAAAACTTTGCTAACAACAGTGGAATCTTCCATTTTACCACCTGCACTCTTGATTCTTATTCCATATTGTTGAATGGTCTCTCCTTCAACAATCTACATGTCTTCAAACTTTCCTCTAAGGCTTTCTTCCTTAGCTTGTTTCACATGCTCATCACCGCCATAGATGTTCTCAAGAGTATCCCATACTTCTTTGGGATTCTCTTTGTCCTGAACATCAATAAACTCAATGTCAGATAAACTACTTATTAGGGCTTCCATGACTTTCCCATTCTCCCGAATCTCTCTCTTTTGGTCATCGGTGAGAGTACCGGTAGGGATAACATAAACATTCTTAACATAGCTCCAATGTTGAGCACCCATGCTTCTGATGTATATCTTCATTATGTCCTTCCATATTTTAAAGTTATCTCTGTTGAACTTTGGACCTTCCCTCTTCATCATTACAATAGGATCTTTCCCTCAAGTGGTTAAGCTTACAACACAAAGGACCTAGAGGACGCTCTGATACCAATTGATAACACAATGATGAGTAGTGAGTACCAAACCAGTACTGAGAGGGGAGGGGGTGAATCAATATAGGTACAAAAACTTTTCCTGAACTGGTTTGACTGCAAATAGTGAACTTGACTGGCAATCACTAACACCGGTCATAAACCAAAATACTACCAGTTAAGCACAATGAGACTATGCAAGATATAAACTAGAAACACTTATCTTACCACACAAACTACGCCCTCATTTCCACATTATCCTTGTGCATAAACAGATATTCTATCATCAAAAATATAATAACATGCTAGATCAACATGATTCACCGCTTGACAGAAAACAACATAGCATCACATGAAAAAGACATCACATATGACACACATATTTTTCACGTGGAAACCCAACTGGGAAAAACCACAGTGGGGATGAATACCCACAAGCTATTTTTGAACTCTTTAGAAGTCCGCTCTGTTAGAAGCCTAGTTCGGTTAAGGACTGTTACAACAGGTTCTGTTAGGAACCGATCCTGTTAGGGATCACCCGGTTAAGGGATGGCTAGAATACCCAATTAAGGGTTAAACCCTATTAAGGGTTACCTTGTTAGAGGTTTGTATGAACTCAATGGCTTTGAGTCACCCTGTTAAAGGATTTAAAGCAAGCTAGTTAAAGCTACCCTGTTAAGGGATTTTCCAACTATTGAAGTGATTAGAGATCAACAGGTATTACAATGATCTGGTAATAGCACTCAATGCCAATGCAGACCCGCTTTAGTTCCTTTCTTCTGCATACACACTCTGCAAGTATCAACCCTCTTATCTGGTTTGGCAAGAATCACATATCTTTGCACTTAGATACACACACAACATTTTCCAACAACTTCAACATGAAACACAACATCGACCTTATAGGAAACAGATAGGTCGGTAACATAAACCCTAAACCCTAAACGTTTAGGTTGAGCAATTCAGTTGGTTCAATCCTAACCATTGAACACTTTGCATTTGAATACAGCGGTCTTGAACAGATCTCAAGACATTCTCCATCGTTCGTTCTTCACCACTTCTTGGAGGTGATAACCCATCTCGCATTTTCCACCGTTTGCAGAGACTTTGCACATTCCCGAGGTGGATAGGATCAATCTCCTTCATGCAAGATCCTTCACATGCACGATACTGACATGGCAACACAATCTGATCTCCATTACAATGCTAACTCAACACACAATGCCATCGGTTGAATCACACAGGCTCGAAACACTTCAACCGGAAACCCTGAAGCTGAGACTACCAACCGGTAGTCATACCATATTAAACCTTGATAGAAAACATTCCATATACCAGTTCACTTGGACAACCATACCACTTCACTTTTTGCACATATACCGGTTCTCATCATTATATCGGTTCACTTTTTGAGTTGCTTAACTTTAATAAACCTGTTCACTCTTCATCATATTACCGGTTCACTCTCTTGGGAATATTACCAGTTCTCTCTTGAGCATATTACCGGTTCATTCTTTTAGCATATTGACATCAATGACAACACAATATCATCATGTCAACATATTCTACACATATGCCAACAGTACGTACACAATCTTTCATTAAATTTGGAGGTTGAAGATAAGTGGCTAATAAATGTTTTATTTATTTTAATTTTGTTGAATTAATTTAGCCACATGATGGATGAGTTGGTAAAGGAAAAATGAAGTGGAGATGGAAGGTGATTTGGAAATGAAATTAAATAATTTAGGAAATCATTTTAATATTTTGAGACTATAGGATAGAAGAATAATCATTAGATATTAGATATTCGAATGATTGGAGGAGATAATTAAATATTAGATAATTAATTAATTGATCAAAGAATAATTAAATATTAGATATTTAATTAATTAGAGGAATAGGATAGATGAATTAATTAATAAAATATCTCAATTAAATTAATTAATAGAAAGACCCGAAATGAATTAAATAAATTAATCTTTTCAAATTAACTATGTAATATAAGAATAAATATTAAATAAATATAAAATATTTATTCAATCGCTCATAGCCATTTTTATGTGTATACATTTTGCCCCTCTTTGAAATGATGTCAAGACAACGTTGTTTCAAAGATTAAATCAAGTCTCGGTAGTGTGCCTGATGGAGATAAAAATCTTGATTGTGTGCCCCAGATACTGATTTTTGGATATTGATTTGATGATGATGCCCCCTCGAGAGATCGTTTGTGCATTAAAGGAATGAATGATCTCTCGATAGAAGAATAATGTTATATGAAAGATAGATGAGTGAATAGATTGCAAATTGATAAGATGAATTGGATTGATAAGATTGATTGGATTGAGATCAAGTTTGGTTTCAGGAAGGACACATCCCGTATAAGACAAAAGATGATCAAGACATCTGGTTTCAAGAAAGATACATCCTGTATAAGACATGATAGATGATCAAAACATCTGGTTTCAGGAAAGATACATCCTGTATAAGACCTGGTAGATGATAGTTCAGTCAATGATGAAGATATTAAATTGAAGAATGATTCCATTAGATGATGATGTTGGTGCAGGTGTTGCAGGTGTTAGACCCACAGGCTCGAGAGGCAGTCAAGATTCTTGACTTGATTTGTATTGATGGGACTTTGTACATTATTGATTATTTTTTTGATATCATTGTATACTTGGATAGTTTTTGTTGTTTTATGATGACCTATATATAGACATGGACTCTATATGATAATCTTTTATTGTGCATGCTACTCTATTTTATGATGATGATCTATATGCATTGATTATGTGCATGATGTTATGATATTTTCTCTTCATTGTGATGATGCTTTATATGATGATGCAATGATAAATGTTTTTTATTTTTTTATTTTGATGACCTTGGATGCAAATGAAAATGATTACTAACTTAAATGATATTAATGCAATGATCTATATGCAAATGAACGATTGATTTCTACATGATTGATGAAATGATGCAAATGCAATGGTCTATATGGGAATGAATGATTGATTTCTACATGATTGATGAAATGCACTTAATTGAATCAAACTAATGCAATGATCAAAATGCAACTAAATGAAATGGATGGTGATAATTTAAATGATTCTAAAGATGAATTAACCTATAATGATCAAATGCAAATTGTTTTTTGTTTGTCCAAGCATACTCAATCTTTATTCATGATCGTTGATCTCTGAATGAAATGATATGCTTATAATGCAACTGACATTGAATGCTTATAATGCAGACAAATAATGAGCTAATCTAAAATGATGAGCTAACTAAAAATGATACTGCCATTCTTCATATGCTTGTCTTGTAACAGTGCTTGATTTCATCATTGAACTTTTAAAATGTTGTAAAAAAATACAAGCAACTTGACATAATGATCCAAGATGACCTGAGTATTTCTAAAATGTATTTTGATATAGCAAATTAATACAAGCAACTTGTTATAATGAATCAAGTCAACCTGAGTATTTCTTGCTAAACAGACAAGGATTATCTCCTTTCATGCATGACTTGGAACATCCTCCTTGATCTTTTGCTGATCATATCCTTAGACAAGTACATACTTTAGTAATACATAAACCACACACAACAATCAAAGAAAATAACCATGCCCCATCATAGCTTCTCTAGTCATGGACATCCTTGAGTCGCATAGAGTACATGTTTAGCAATAAAATCAAGATATAAACACTGAATCTTGCATGTCATTCACATGTTCTAATGGTCATTAACTGATATAATCATCTTGATGAATGATCTTTGATAATCTTTTATTACTTGCTGGTTGATTCTTCATTTTTTGATTTTCACGTTTCAGTTGCCATGAAATGCCTTGATCTTCATTGCTTTGTTGCTCGTTATCTGTTCTAAAACCCTACCTCTATTTTTGGTTTTTCTAAGTTTTCTAAATGTTTTTGGATTTTCAAAGATTTAAAAGATCACCTTAGCAAAAGGAATTAGGATTTTTCCCCTAGCGGAAACAAAAATTTATTACGGATGTATGAATTGATCAAGATCCAAACCATGGAGGGATACAAATGCAGATTGATTGATTCTAATAAAATCTAAGATAGTGACTACAATAAGTATGTCAAAGATTGATAATTGTTGGTAAGCTGCATACTAAATGGTTTAGAGCAATAGATGTGAAAGATGGAATGGATAAGCTAAGATAGATGGAAGCGATATATGCGATAGGATGGAGTGGATAGGTGCGCAAAGTGATCTCATAGATGGAAGAACTCACTATTTTAGATAGTGTCTATTTAACTGGTTTTCACCATCTAAATTTATTGTGTTTTTTCCTTTTCTTCTTCTTTTTTTTATTTCTTTTAACTGTTTTATGCTTTTTAGGGATTTTCTGATTTTTTTATTTTTACTGATTTCTTCAGGACTTTATATGATTTTTATTGATTTTTTTCAGGACTTTATATCTCAAGCATATAATTTCTTGAGATGGATGGAATTGATAGGTTCATCAAACCAATCACCTTCAAGGGTAGATAACTTGTATGTTCCTGAGCCATATGTTGCTACTAGAACAAAAGGTCCTAGCCAATTTGGTTCAAATTTACCCTTCTTTTCTCGGTCTTGCTGATTTCTTGGATTCTCCCTTAGAACTATATCTCCAATCTGAAAAATGTGTGGCTTGACTCTGTAATTATAACTTCTTGTCATTCTCTGTTGATACACTTTCAAATGACCTGTTGCATTTTGGTGACGTTCCTGGATCAGTTCAAGTTCTTGGAGTCTAGAGACTCGTTGTTCTTCCTCTGGTACAAGACCTTTCAAGGAAACTCATAGAGAAGGTATCTCTACTTCTACTGGTAACATGGCTTTTGATCCTTAGACTAAGCAATATGGAGTTGCCCCCATTGGTGTGCAGATGCTGGTTCGGTATGCCCAAAGAGTAGGATTTAGCTGAATGTGTTAGTCTTTTCTAGCTTCATTGAATGTTTTCTTCAAAAATTTTAAGATAGTTTTGTTTGATGCCTCAGCTTGACCATTTCCTTGTGGATAATACGAAGTAGAAAACCTATGTTGGATATGAAATTTCTCACATAGTTCCTTCACATCTTCATTCTTAAATGGTCGTCCATTGTCAGTGATAATGGTCATAGGAACTCCATAGCGACAGATTATATAATTCAAGATGAATGATGATATTTGTTTTCCTGTCACTTTTGTCAAAGGTACTGCTTCAATCCATTTAGTGAAATATTCAGTAGCAGTCAGAATGAAAATATGTCCATTAGAAGATGAAGGATTTACCTTTCCTACCAAATCAAGGCCCCATTGAGAAAATGGCCATGATCTGGCCATAGGATACAATTCTTGTGCTGGTGCATGAATGAGATTCCCATGGATCTAACATTGTTTTCATTTTTTGGCATATGTGAATGAATCTCTCTCCATAGTAGGCCAATAGTAACCCATATGAAGAATTTTCTTAGCTAGTGTTAATCCACTTGATTGTGTACCATAAATACCTGCATGAACTTCATTAATAACTTTCTCAGATTCTTCTTGTTCAAGACATCTCAATAAAGTGCCATCTAGACCTCTCGTATATAAGGTATCAACAATAATAGTATAGCGGGATGACTGATGGATAATATTTCTTCTTTGATTGCGGGATAGGTCAGGAGGAATGATATTCTCTTTTAAGTATCGATAGGTTCGGCCGTATAAGGATTGACTGATTCCTGATATTTGACAAATCATGTAGGTATGTTGGGATTGAATGGTAAGGGTTAAGATATCTTCCACGAGGGATTTGTAATGTTGTTGATTCTCCCGATTCTGCAAGAGAGATGTTATTTTAGCCATTGCATCTGCTGCTTTATTCTCATTTCTTGGGATTTGAGTAAATGATATTTCTGCAAAGTGTTCTTTAAACTCTTCTACCAACTGTTTATAAGGCATGAGCTTGTCATCCTTAGTTTGGTGATCATCATTTATTTGGTTGATTATAAGCTATTTATCACCATAAACATGTAATTCCTTGATTTTTCATTCAATAGCCATTTTGAGCCCAATAGTCAATGCTTCATATTTCTACAGTATTGTTTGTGCATGGAAACCGTAGTCTATATGATTTTGGAATTGTATGTCCCTGAGATGTGATGAATAAAATTCCTACAGCTGATCCATATTATGTATAAGAACCATCAAAGTACAATTCCCAAAATTTTGTACTTATTGTTAGAATGTCTGCATCGAGAAATTAAATGTGCAATGGTATATTATTTTGTAAAGGAGATTTAGCTAATTGATCAAAAATGACCTATCCTTTGATAGCTTTTTGATCAACATACTCTATATCAAAATTCACTCAGTATCATAACCCATTTGGCTAATCAGCCTGTCAAAGTTGACTTGTTCAACAAATACTTTAGTGGATCTATCTTTGCTATTAGCTTCACATAATGAGTCAGCATATAATGTCGCAGCTTCTAAGTTGCAAATACAACTGCTAGACATGTCTTCTCTATTGATGTATAATTCAGTTCATAGCCAACAAGTGTTCTACTGATGTAATACACTGCTCTTTCTTTTCCTTCTTCATCATGTTGAGCTAGTAGAGCGCCTAAAGATACATTTGTCCCCGCGATATAGAGAAACAATGGTTTCTCTTTGATTGGTGATACCAGTACTAGAGGATTCATGAGATATTCTTTGATTTGCGTAAAAGATTCTTCATATTTTTTATCCCATTTGAATGGAACATTCTTATGTAAAAGATGAGTGAATGGATGACATCTATCTGCTAATTGAGAGACAAATCTTCTGATTGATTGCAATCTTCCTTGTAAAGATCGCAATTGACTTATGTTCCTAGGTGACTCCATCTCCATGGTGGTTTTTACCTTTTCAGGATCTACTTCAAATCCATGGGCTGATATAATGTACCCAAGAAGTTTTCCAGAGGTTACTCCAAATGCACATTTCTTTGGATTTAATCTCAATTGATATCTTTCCAGCCTATCAAAGATCTTTCTTAAGATGTTAAAATGTTCTTGACTTGTATGATATTTTGTAAGTATATCATCTACATAATCTTCCATAAATGCATGCATCATATCATGGAAAATTGTCGTCATGGCCCTTTGATAAGTTGCTCCTGCATTCTTAAGCCCAAATGGCATAATATTCTAGCAATAAGTACTTCATGCACATGTGAATGTTGTCTTTTCTTGCTCTTCAGGGGCGATCCTTATTTGATTGTATCTTGAGAAGCCATCCATTAATGAAAACATCTCATGCTCTGCTAATAAGTCCACAATTATATCAATGTTTGGTAGTGGGAAATCATCTTTGGGACATGCTTTGTTCAAATCTCTAAAATCGGTGCAGACTCTTATGCTTTTATCTAGCTTTGACACTGGTACAATGCTTGAAACCCATTCTGGATAGGCAACGGGTCTTATGAAACCCACCTCTAATAGTTTTTTTAGCTCAGCTTTTACAAGAAGAGCAATGTGTGGATGCATCTTCCTTAGCTTTTGCTTAACTGGTTTTTCTTTTAAATTCATATTGAGATGATGCATTATAAGATCTGGATTAAGTCCAGGCATGTCAACATAGGACCAAGAAAAATTTATTTGTCTTTGTCTGAAGAATTCCATGTATTCTTTCCTCTCTTTATCTGATAATGAGGCAGCAGAATGAAGTATCTTGGGATCCTTTTATGTTCCAATGTTTATTGCTTCTATTGGTTCTATTAGAATAGCACATCTCTCCTGAAAATATGCAAGGAGGATGTCAAACTTTTCATCTTCTAGCGCCTCCAAGAGGTTTTCACCGTCAGATACATCCTTTATTTTCCCTTTTGATTGATCTAGTGTTGCCATGAAATGGTTTTCAACAGTAGGTCTCTTTCCTTGTTTTATTTCAATTTTGCGACTGGAAAGTTTGGCACTCTTCTGACTGCAAGAAACGTTACTTGATTCCACAATGAAAGATATCTTAGGTGTTATGGGTTCGACAACATTAAGATACACAACTAAGTCATGATCATTGGAAAAGACATCTAATTCAGGGTTTTCTAGATTATCCCAATCAATTAATTTAGGATGGAGAAGAGGTATGTCATAATCATTGTCATCATTAGGTGCTTTAAAATCCATGACATAATGTTCATAATTTGGAGTAGAGTAGGTAATGTCATAGATAGAATGATCTTGAGGATTATCTCTCCCAATTATTCTTCAATTAGTTCTAACAAAATTAGTATTAGCATTTTGTGGTTCACACTCAAATGGATCTTCATCTAATGTTTGTCCCTTAAACGAATGGATTATATCAACACACACGTCTTTAGTACTGCAAGCTCCTTCTTGATTATTTTCAATAAATTCATTTGCATTTTGAAGTTGACATACTGGTGCACATGATATAGAGAATTATTTTGCTAGCTTTTGTCTTCTTTCAAACTCAGCTTCTTCTGGACTAATAGTCAATTCTACTTAACTATCTCTTAGTTCTTCTATGGTTCTGCCATACCTTGGTACATCTTGCTCTTTATTTGATAAAAATCTAATATTTCCATATGCTTGATCTATATGTGTTTTTACTTCTTGTGGTGTCATTTCTTTGTCTTTGTCATCCTCTTTCTTTTGTTGTCTTGTATATGCCTCTTTTCTCTAGATTTTGAGTTCTTCTTATCTTCTTTCTAACTCCATCTTGTGTTTTGTAATAAACAAGTCTTCCTTTGTGATGGTTGCTTGCTCTTTAATTCTTTCTTCATTTCATATACTAGATGAGATATTTGGACCCCATTCATATTCATTTGAATTTGTCTCTGAACCATTGTCTAGGGCTATACCACTATACCACACAGGAATGTTGTATGGTGCAAAAAGTTCTCTGATTTCTGCCATCTCAATTTTCACTACTTCTGGAATATTTTGTTCAGATTTTGCACTTGCTTGTATTCCTTGAACTTGTTGACAAGATTCTTCTTTTCTTTTGATTGTAATCTCTTCTTGTTTCTTATGTTCTTCTTGTTTCTGCTTATTGGCTACTATTTTTGCTGCTTGAGGTAGCTTTTCTTGCCATTGTTCTTCTTTAGAGACTGATTTCTTTCTCCACTTTTGTTGTTGATGATTATGTTGCTTTTGATTGGATTTTAGATATCCAAGCCTTGATTTATCTTCTTTGGATTGCGAGTAGGGACAAATAAGTTCTGAAATACCTTGATGTCACTTACCAATTGATCCTTTTCCTTCATATCCCATTTTTTGCATGATTTTATAACCATTACCATATTGTTCTATGGGAATATTGACTTCTGCAGCTGTTGCTATAGTTTCATTTTCATCTTTGTACAACCAACCAAGAATGTCCTTGTCTTCAATTTCTTCTTCAATGGTTCTAGCACTAACAAATGCTCCATTAAACATATCTTTTGATTACTCTGAGGTCTTTGATTGGATATTTGTAGGCTTTCCATATGACTTAGGTGAAAGTGGAAAATTATGCAAAGAATATTTTCCCATTCCTTCATCATTCAATTTGAGCTTTTTCTCAAAGGTTTCCCATAACTTTTCTTGAATTTATTTGGTAGGATATACTGACTCCCTGTTATGTGGAACTCTTGTATCTTGTGTTGCCTTCATATTATTGCAATATTGGCTAGAGTTTGCAATTATAGTGACCTCTTATCCTTCATGAGGAAATTTTACACACTGATGATATGTAGAAGGAATTGCTTGCATGGTGTGAATCCACGGTCTTCCTAGAAGAATGTTGTAAAAGAGGTTCAATTCTAAAACCTGACATAATTTATTTCTTTCCACAAGTCCTATTTTGATTGGCAGAACCACAGTTCCTTTAGAAGAACACTCTACTTCATCATAAGCTTTAATAGTTATTTTCTTCTTTGGATCTACTACATTTTCTAAATATCCCAAAGCTTTTATTAAAATTAATGCACAAATGTTTAAACCTGCTCCACCATCTATGAGTATGCATTTGACACGAGTTTTATTAATGGGGTGACTTCAACATGTAAAGGAGAATTGTGAGGATGTTGCAAGGATGTGTCATCATTTTCAGAAAATGATAAGCAATGAGGGGCTATAAGGTGTCCCACCATGTTTTGGAACTAATCCACATCCAAGTCTTTTGGAACTCTTGTTTCCACTAAATATTTTTCCAAAATTTCCTTATGCATAGGTGAAACTTTGAGAAGTTTCAAAATTGATATTTGAGCGGGTAGTATTTGTAATTGCTCTACTAGATTGTATTGTTGTGAAGTGGATGTTGAGTCTTTTATTATACCCAAAAAGGTGACCTTTTCTTTGCTTCTCGTAATGACATTGATTGGATCTGAAGGTGGATTATCTTTAACAATGATAATATTTACCACATCATCATATGTATAAGTGTAGTTCACTTTGGCTTTTACTTTGTCATCTTTTAATTGGGATGGTTCACCTTTGTCATAATTCAGGAGTGGAGTTTTGAAAGCTAGGTGTGATTCATTTTTCTTATGGCTATCCACTATGATAGTTCTATTATCGGTTAGATTCTGGATAAGGTGCTTCAATCTTTGACAATCATTTGTTTGATGTCCTTAACTTATGAAATTAATTATAGTTGAGGTACCAGGCTTGGACTACTACAATATATAAAAATGTGAAATTTATATGAAAAATTTAAATTAAGTAACCTTAATGTTGAATTACCATGATTAGTTTCATCTTCTTTATGATGTTAAAATCAGCCAACATAGCATTCTTAACAACATCAACTGATGTGAACTTATAATAGAAATTAATAAAAGATAACATCACAATAAGATATTAGAAAAGAGGCATAATCAACAACATTAAAGTATCACATGACACAGGATTTTTGTGAAGACAATTCCACTAAGGGGAGAAACCAAGTATGCATCATCTTTAAAACAAGATTATAATTTGTCACACACTTTCATTCTCCTATTTTCCTCCAATATGGAAACACTTACATGTACCTATGAATAACCTCTTTATGCTCCTTATCATTCCTTCTCAGGTTCTTGTATTTACATACAACTCTACTTTCAAATATTTTGCCCTTTTTATGTGCATTCAAGGAGCTAAATATGCGGAGTTATAAAGAGGTAATTTGCACCAATCTTGGTTCCCAAAGATGAATCTTCATTCAAAATATCTCATCCTTGAGTTACCTCCTAGGAATGTGTAAGAATATATATTTTGGCTCCAAAAAAGTTTCCTTTGGAACCTAGGCACCTAAATATGGAAATAAAACATCGCTTGAAATGCCACAAATGAAGAAATGTCAAGAGACACCTATGGCCTCTTTCCAAGCTCCCACTCAGAGAGGCCCAACAATCATTTTTTTCATCTTCACTTATCTTTTACTATCCCATTCTAGGTGTTCACCATTGAGAAAAAAATCAATTAAATATTTATGCACACAAATCACCTTTACCTTTACTAGTGGAACTGGGGTCTTCATCCCTTATGGATGCATTGCAATTAGTAGTGAGAATAAAATATTACAAATTATTATTTTTTCAATACACCCTAAGTTCCTAAGGGCATATGTTAAATTATTTTCTCAATATATAAAATTATTTTCTCAAGCCTTCAATGATATTTTCATGATCCTAGGAATCTTCTACAAGTCTACTTTGACTCCTTTTTCATTGATGACGTGAACTAAATAATAAATCTTCTTAAACCGAAATTCACACTTTGATTGTTTATGAAAAAAAAAAATAGTGTTTGGTACAGAGCATAATCAACCTAAAACATTTTTTCCTCTTCACTTGTCTTTTACCATCCCATTCTAGGTGTCCACAATTATGAAAAAATAATTAAATATTTGTTCACACAAATCACCTTTACCATTGCTATTAGAACTCTTCATCCCTTATGAATGTATTACAAGCAATGGTGAACTAATTAAATATTATAAATTGTTTTCTCAATACATCCTAAGTTCCTAGTCAAGACATATTGTTATGCTCGATAATATTGGTTATTTGCCAATGTATTAATTGTTTGTACTAAGTGGGTTGTCACTCTCGAGTAGTTATAAGCATCAATTGGTTTACGGTTGTGTTTCTCTTGGCAACCGTCGGGTCCTTTAAATAAATTGTGTAAATCAAGAAAGGTGGTAGGATAGAGTCGAATCAATTGTAATCCTTGGTCGACCATCTCTAGTCTTCTTCTCTATAATAATTTCATGAGTGAATAAAGATATATTTTACTCCTATATCTGGTATGCATCGTCCTTTGTATTATTACTTTGTGTATTTAATTTATCAGATACAACAATAAACAATATATATAAAATTATTTTCTCAAGCCTTCAATCGTAATTTTATGATGGACTAGAAATCTTCTACTAGTCTACTTGGACTCCTTTTTCATTGATGACATGAACCAATTAAAAAATATTTTTAAGCCTGAAAATTCACACTTTTAATGCTTAGCAAAGAATTAGTGTTTGGGATTTATCAATGACATGCAAGAATGGTTTGACAAAAATGTGTACCTAAAAATTTACTCACCTTTTCCTTGTAAATATTTTAATCTATCATGGTGGTGTCTAGGGTTATCATGCAAGAGTATGCTAACTCAATAAGCGATCACGATCTCTTAAGTCAAAACACTTGGAAGGTTGGATTAATGATGATGAACAATATTGAAGACAACATTCATAAATATGTAGGTGGCCTATATGATGATAATATAAATTTATTTCAATTTTCATCCTTTAAAATTCAAGCGTAATCTAACAAGATGTCATTCATGAAATCAAAATACACATTTAATGTCATCAAATATCATGATATAGCAACATGTGGTACAAAACACATGTCGATCATCTCATAATAGCTAGTAGAAAAAGATAAGAAAATTTAAATTTAAATTGTGATAGTTTGAATTATAGAATTCATTGTCACGCTCCTCAAAATTGACTTAAAACCACAAGAAAATAATCTATAGAGATAAGATGATGGTCTTGTCCAAGGAAAATAATGTATAAAAACAAGTTCTAATAGAAATAAAATAAAGACAAGCAGGCAGTGAGAACATGAGAATAATTGTAGTTGGATGAAATGAAAATAGATAACATTCAAGTTAATAACGTTATCTGCAACACCTTATCCACATCATATTCAAAAAACTTTCTTTGGAGGGAGGAATAACTTCATCCGTAATATATGGCTGAACTAACATCTGTTCAATTTCATCAGACAATTCTTTTTAGATGTCTTCGAACATGACAAATCCATTAAACCAGCAGTTGCTCAGAAACTAAAGACTGACCCATCTAATGATTTCAATGATACCCATTCTTAAAGCAATAATACAGTCTGCACAGAAGAATCTTGTTATTAATAAACAAAGTAATCAACTCAAACACACAATGAATTCATATTTTAAAAGTATAAATTCTTATGTAAGTTTGAATTTATTAATGATCCAAATGCGTACTATCCAATTTTCTGATAGAAACTCAAAGAGAGAGTTAAGACAAGATTAGTACCAATCTTATGACGTATTAAGATGTATACCTAAAATTGTTATCTATTTTCATTTCATCCAACTACAAATACTCTTATGTATTCACTGCCTGCTTGTCTTTATTTTATCTCTTTTAGTACTTGTTTTGGTACATTCACTCCTCATCACAAGACCATCATCTTATCTCTGTAGATTGTTTTCATGTGGCTCAGCATTGATAATCAATCTTGAGGATGTCACAATGAACTCAATATTCAAATTTTAACTTTCTTATCTTTTTTATTAGCGATTATGTTGTATGCCGCATGTTGGTATATCGTGGTATTTAAATGCATTCAATATGCATTTGATTTCACGAATGGCACATTGTTAGATGACATTTTAATTTTAAAAGGAGAGAAAAGAATTGAGTTTATATTATCATCATATAGGCCACCTAGATAGTTGTGAATGTTGTCTTCGATATCGTTCATCACTATTAATCCAACCTTTCAAGGGTTTTGACCTGAGAGATCATGTTCCCTTATTGAGGTTGAAAACTCTTGAATGATGCTCCTAGACACCACCGTGATAGATTCAAATATTTACAAAGGAAAGATGAGAAAAAATTTAGGCACACATTTTTGTCAAATCATTCTTGAATAGCATTGATCAATCCCACATAGTGAGTTGAGTTCGTGGCATTCAAAACTTGCAAAGCTCAATATTTAACTACAATTTATTTTCTTATGTTTGTGTAGATTCTAAAGCATTCGTCAAACAATAATAGTTAACTTTTACACAATGGCATAGTTTTTCAATATGACAACTTCCATCCCTCATCGATCCTAGAGCTAAGTACCTCATATCCACTTATTTGTTGTCATATTTACTTTAATTTAGTTATCAATTCCAACTTTATTATCTATGTTGGTTGTTTCTTATTTAATTATATTCATTCAACTATCCTACATTAAACCATGTAATGTCATTAATTCATTAATTTTTTAGTGAACATGACATACCTTCACAATGTAGGCTTTGGTCTTCATTTTAATTAAAAAAATTAGATCTGATTTTTAAGTATTACATCCTTCTATTTTAAATATACCTAGATTTTGGATTCATCCTCAATTTTCTTAGCTTATCAAATCTTGATTAGGTTTAGAGAGTGCACAGTGATAGACCTATTCAAATCCCAACTTACAACTCTTAGATAATCTATCATCATGATTGAGCTCATATTTTATTTTTCATTAGTTGAGATACATGCATACATTTCTAATTTTGACATGGTTCTATCTTTTATGATGTATGACCCTTCCATCTTGTTTTTTATCTAAGTTTTAGGCCCAAATCCCTATGGTAATCTCCCAATTGCCACGGGTGACAAACTTGACAAGATCACAACAAATTGTTATAGATTATTGTTCACATGTTTAAATTAGCATTATAAGTATGTGTAACCAATATTAAGTTGTTGAGAAACAACTTAATATTATTGTTAGTATGGTTTATTAGAATATTAATGTATTTGGTTATACAAGATTCTATTACAAGTTGTTAGAACAACTTGTCTAAGTAAAGGAGTGGTTATAGGAGGTTATACTAGTTCTCCTATAATTTAGGAGATAATAGTCCTATAAATGTGTATTGAACAAGAATGCGATGGGGTGGAATTTATGAAAGCAATATTATTTTGTGTATAAATTTTTGGTGACTTCTATACCTCTATCCATATTTCTTATACAAGCCTATCTTCAGGTTGAGAAGTTGAGGTCCAATGGTTGAGGTGGGTAAGCACTCCTTTACTTCTAGCTCTGCAAGATCAAGGAATATATATCTAAGGTGTTGGGATATATTTTGTCATATGAGCACGATACTTACCTTGACATAAACCATAGTCTTTTTCATACTACACTCTTATTTTGGCTGTCACTTCATGCCTATATGTCAAATTAAGGAATACAAGGTTAACACCTAATTACAATAGATAATCAAGCATACAAGTGTATGAAAATGTGTTTTATAATAAGCCCTTATGTTGTCACATATATTTAGACTTGATATTAGTACACACACAAGTAAAACTAAAAGAGGTGTTTAAGTTGATGTAATTAAAGTGAGTTGAGGATGATAGGGAGAGAGAGCCAGCTACAAACTAGTGCTTTTATCTAATTGGGAAAGACATTTTTTAAAATTTAAGTAAAAGATGTAACAATTGAAACCAAGGTAATGTATTAACCAACACACCACAAAGTATTAGACTTTATAGAATGTACAAGCAAGCTAGGCTCTATATATACATTCAGGAAAACAATATATGTTTGTAAAATATTAGTTGATTCTACTTAGTTATCTATAAACATATTCACACCTTCCCTTTATTGTATTAAAAATGCACCTTACAAAAGCTTTGCAAGGATTTTTATAGTCTTCTAGTTGACCAACTAGACAACACACGTCTAAAAAATGTAGAACATACATATGAGACACTTAGTGAAGGCCGATTTTTCTTTTAATCATTTAGTCTTCAAAGTTTTACAAAATAAAGTCACAAGTTTGGAATGAAACCAAATCAATACAATGCAAGCATTTAAGCTACACCTAGATGTGTCTGAGATCTAGAGCTTCTTATGCTCATCTTTCTTCTACTAGATGTATAAGTAATCTCTCCTATAGAAAAGATCATTCTCCCTTACAAAATAAAAACCTTTTCCTAATATAATTCCAACAAGAAGGCTTCTAATTTGTCAAAGATTTGCTAGGAAAATAAAAACCCTAACAATTACCTCATCCAAAAAAAAATGATGTGTCCACTCCAAATATAAACTAACCACAAAGAGGCATGAAAAAAAAAAATCCCCTAACTTATGCCATGACTTTGCATTGATGAGTCATGCATTTGAATGTCAAGAGTAGGAGGATTTTTCCCATAAGTTTTTTTAAAATCATTTTTGGGAATAGTGCCTATCAAAAAGAGGCCTTTTGCAAACATTAAATGTGACATGGGATTTTCTATGCTTCTTGTATCCATGTCGATTAATATTAAAATCTTTTAACAAAGCTCCATGGATCAAAATTGGGTGGTTGTAGTAGTTTCTAGGCATTAATGGCACCTTTGAGAAGGTAGATAGATGAAATTTCATTGTTTCCTATCAGCACCTTATATGCCCTTTTTCTACCCTTTGTTACTTTGTGAGATGACCATTTGAGCTTAAGGGGGAGCAAAAACTAATTTAGTGATTCATATGATTCTTAGAACTATGGGAACTTTCAATGTCTTTACTTATGCTTTGATTTTCATCTTTCTTTACCATACTTCTATTTATCGATTTCCATTATACCTTTTAAAACTTTCTTTTGGAACTTAGAGAGACAGTTGGAACCAATGTACACTTGGAACATGAACCAAAATTGATTGATAGTTCTCAGTGTTCTTGGAACACAAAAAAATCCAATCTCTTCATCTTCTAACTTCATGTGTATCTTCAATTTGTTCATACCTACTCATTTTCCTTTTATTTGCATGTTTTCCTTTTCATCTTTAAAACTTGTAAACCTTATCACATGGTTCTTCTCTTTATTGACACTTAGTCACTCTTGTGCCACATAGCCTTAGTTGGTAGTTAGATTCACTCTTGATGCTTAATAGGTGACTTGAGTTCAATTAATGGAAATAAATCAAAGTTTGGGGCCTACACTAGAACTAGTTGATGTTTCCAAATGGTCTTGGAACACCTAGAACCTCTAATGCATCATTTTTAGCCTCTAACTCCTTATAGATTTCCTTCCCCCAATTGACAATTGATAATAGGTAAGGAACTATGAACATGTTCATGGTTTTGACGGTCCTTGGAACAATTGTCGGTGCCAATGAAGGTTTTTGGAACCAATAAAATCTCTAATCAATCATAACTTGGCCAATTTTACTCCAAAATTCATCAAATTGAATATGTAAACACCTAATTAGCTCTTCTTCAAGATAAACCAAAGAAAATTGCATGTTCCCTACCCATTTTCCCCACCCTGTTAGGAAAAATATTGCTTCACTTTTAAATGTCACTTTGTTGGCCCTTTCTTTATCATTTAAGTCTTCCTAGTTGTCTCTTTTGGTTATCAACACTTGGGGTGGCTCTAGGAATTTGTACAAATAGTTGATGAAACAACATTGAATATATTTGCCTCATCAAGCCATTAGATTTAGGCCCAACACATACCTTATGTATACCATATGCTAGAGTAATAGACAAGCCAAGAGAGAATTGTATTCTTCAAAACTTGAAAACTTCAAAAAAATTTAGACATAAAAAAACCAAAGTGTATCTGTGCATGTGTTGGAGAGTTTATTTTCAAGAATGAGAAGCTTATATATTCAAAATAGAAAGTTACAACTTTTATACCAAATGCAGTTGTCACTCTAAAGTGTTATATTTGGAATATTCATAGTAATATAATGCTCCAATGACCACTTTAATCATGAATTTTTATGGGAGGCTAAAGCATTACGTAGATGTCTATGTATGACACTACCATTGGACTCAAAAACTAAAGATCATGATGAATTTTCTATTAGAGAGACAATCTAATATTAGTATTTTACATTTAAAATATTTTTATATCATGAGCTAAAAGATTGATTTCACGTAGTGTGAAATCACAAGGTTGTGAAATTTTTGACACTACACAAAAGGTGCAAAGGCAATTTTGGACCCAAATAAAAAGGATTTAATAAATTTTAATGAAGGCTCCAAAAAGGCCCGTGACCTTCATACAACAAGAGATCCTATATGTGAATTCACAATATTGGTTCCCACTTTTACCCACGAAGGAAAATCATGGATGGGGGAAAAAAAATTTGAAAGGTGTTCAGGCGAATATACCTCAAGGGTTCGAGTGAACCCCCTAGTTTTCTCAAAGGGGTGACCACATTGGGGTACCTTCAAACCCCCCTTCAAGGAAACCCTTTTTAAACTGAATTTTTTAACTGCCTCTGTATAAACGGAAAGTGACAGTTGATGAGTCATTTCCAACTACCAGATTGGGCTCCACAGGTGGTTAGTTTGAACCCCCCTTGCACTTCTTTCCAGCAGTACTCCTCAGCATTCGGCACCACCCGACATTCGACTAACATTGTGCACCAAATAACATTTTTTCTTGTTTAAAATGCTTAATTATGTTTGTTTTTTTGTATTTTTTAAATTTATTGTTTGATTTATTTTTAAAAATTAGGAAGTATTTTTTTTTCCTTTTTTTGTATTTTCAAATAAATATTTGTATATTTAATATTTATATTGAACACTTTTGAAAAACCTTAGAAAAATTTTAGAAAAACTTAGACAATTAAAAAAACTTCAAAAACCTTATAAAATTCTTACAAAACTTTTCAAAAAAATTAGAAAACTTTAGATTTCTTTGTATTACATTACAAAACAATAGAAATCTATTTACTCTCTCTCTCTCTCTCTCTCTCTCTCTCTCTCTCTCTCTCTCTCTCTCTCTCTCTCTCTCTCTCTCTCTCTCTCTCTCTCTCTCTCTCTCTCTCTCTCTCTCTCTCTCTCTCTCTCTCTCTCTCTCACACACACACACACACACACCTTAAGTCAAGTTTTAGGACCTCTCTCTATATATATATTAGTAACAAATAGTAACATAGGTTAAAATGTTATTAATAAATAAAACACCTTGAGTCAAATCCTATTAGCACACCTAACAACACATGATCTCTTGTAACCCCTTAAACTCTCTTTTTACCTAGGATCTTAAACCATGGAGCTTAATTTTATCTATCTAACGTGATCATATGATCTACATACTTTGATCACATTCATCACATGTAGTTTGATAGATTGATCAAGTGATCCTCCCTTAAGCTATCCAATTAGAACCCCTTAAGACATGAACTCTCATGACCCCTTAATTTCTAATTTTACATTGGATCTTAAACCATAGATCCTAAACTTATATCTATATTAATGTGATCACATGATACATACTTAAATCGCATTCATCACATGTACTTTGATATATAGAAATCCCATGACCCCTTAAGCTCTCAGTAGACACATAGGACCTTTAACCATATATCCTAAAATTACATCCATATTTAATTTGTGATTACATGATATACATTGTCTGATTGCAGATATCATAATGATATTAACGATCACATGTTACACAATAGTTTGATCGCATTCATCTTGAATGTAGTTTAATAGATTGATCAAGTGAGCTTCTCCCTTGAAGGCATTCTATTAGGATCTCTTAAGACACATGAACTCTCATGGCCTCTTAATCTCTCATTAAATACATAGGACCTTAAAATTGAACAATTATTAAAAATTAAACCCTCTTAGACATGCCCCAAAAGATGCATATAGTACCACTTGGTCTAGCTACAAAATATTATTTTAGATAAAAATATATATAGTGTTATGTTATAGTTATGATCATATAGGAACCACTAGGTGAAAAGTGACTAAACTATCTAGGCAATCACATTCTGCTAACACATAGGAAATAAGAATGGAGGATAGAGAAAATATGCCTTTGATTTTAATGTTATATTTTAAATTTAGTGTTACCCCTTAAAGATGGACCCCTTAAGACATAATCTCTTGTTACCCCTTAAGATAGATCATTTTACCTAAGACATTAAACCATAGATATTTTATTATATAGATACCTAATATGATCACATGATACATACTTTGATCACATTCATCATGTATTTAATAGTTTGATAGATTGATCTTGAGTGTTTCTCCACTTAAGCAATCCTATTAGGACCCCTTAATATTTCATTTTACCTAGCACTTTAAACTATATGTCTCTCACTCTCCATCTCTTTCTCTCTCTCTCCCCTTAAGTCATGTTTTAGTACATTTAATATTTAATTTTTTAATGATTAGTAATTATTGAATTTAATGTTTAAATTTAAAATGCATTTAGCATTTAATATTTTAATTTACTCTCTCTCTCTCTCTCTCTCTCTCTCTCTCTCTCTCTCTCTCTCTCTCTCTCTCTCTCTCTCTCTCTCTCTCTCTCTCTCCCCCCCCCCCCCCTTAAGACAAGTTTTAGGACCTCTCTCTCTCACTCTCTCTATCCCCTTTAGTTTTGAGTTTTAGTACATTTAATGTTTAATTTTTAGAACCTCTCTCTCTCTCTCCCCTCCCTCAAACTCAATTTTTAGGACCTCTCTCTCTATCTCTCTTTCTCTTTGTCCCCTTAAGTCAAGATTTAGGACCTCTCTCTTTCTCTCTCTCCACTTAAGTCATATTTTAGTACATTTAATGTTTAAGTTTTAGGACCCCTCTCTATTTCTCTCTCTTTCTCTCTCCCTCCCCTTAATTCAAGTTTTAGGATCTCCCTCACTCCCCTTTAGTCATGTTTTAGTACATTTAATGTTAAATTTTTAGGACCTCTCTCTCTCTTTCTCTCCCCTTATTTCAAGTTTTAGGGCCATAAATTTAATGTTTTACTATTTAATTTTTTAATTTTAGCACGTGCTTAAATTTAATGTACTACTTAAATTTTTAATGTTTAGTAATTATTTCAAATTTAATATAACTTAGATCTTTAAAAAAATTAGTATTCGTTAACCTCTCTCTCGTTCTCTCTCTTTTCTCGTTCCCTCCCCTTAATTCAAGTTTTAGGTTCTCTCTCGCACTCTCTCTCTCTCCCTTAAGTCATGTTTTAGTACATTTAATGTTAAAGTTTAAGGACTGCTCTCTCTTTCTCTCCCCTTAATTCAAGTTTTAGGACCATAAATTTAATGTTTTAGTATTTAACGTTTTAATGTTAGCAAATGCTTAAATTTAATGTTTATTATTTAATGTACTACTTACATTTTTAATGTTTAGTAATTATTTCAAATTCAATATAACTTAGATCTTATAAAAAATTAGTATTTGTTTAGTAGTTATTTCAACTTGTTAGTGTTTAAATTTACTAAGAATTTTTAAATATAAATAATTTGTTTAGTCTTTTTAATTTGTTTTAATTTAATGTTTAGTATACTATTTGAATTTAATTGCACATGTTAAGTAAAATTTGCATGCTTTTTACATGTGTTCATGTACACTTACATAAATTCTAACTTTATGGCACCTAAATAGATGGAGGATCGGGCTCCAAATGCACAACTTTCACAACAGGATCAAGCTTCGAATGCATAGCCTGCACATTAGGATGCAAATCCTGATATTGATGCCATATTTCATCATAGTGATCAAGAGATATGGAAGTTGAGAGGAATTTTAGATAATCCTCACACTGATGGTGTGTACAAGATTACATGCCAATCCATGTTGACTCATTTAGAGACCCTTAGAGAGAGACTAGGGAATCATACATCATATGCCCCACATGTTATTGATGCCATATTTAGGCAGTTGAGATCTGACATCAAGGGTGTTGTTTCCTTGGAGGAATTCTAGAGGAGAGTCCCCAAGGAAATCATTAAAGAACAATTCTTTCCTCAGTATCAAGAGAAGAATAAGGTTAGAGGGTATCGGGTGACACGGTGCATAGATCAATGAGTGGTAGAGAAAAAATACCCGTGTTTCTTAGTTGTTCATGGTCATTATCCCAATAATGACTAGATACCATTATACTTTGCTTAGCAAGTGTATGCTAAGGTCCACTTGGGTTTGAAGGTCAACTACCTTGAACTTCTAGGCTATTATGGATAGGGGCAAGGTAGAGTGGCTGATAGAGATCTATATCATAGGGCTAACAAATAGGCACCCACACACAAGCAGTTTATTGGTCATAGATTTCCAACAATACCCCATCCCTCACCCCCACATCAGATCGAGTAGTGATTGCTTCCCAGAGAGAAGCAATTGACACCATTGGAGATATTACTTCTACCATATCCACCATTTCTTTTGATAGGTTGGGCAGATACATGATGATTCAACCACATTTGAGACCACATAGGTGCATCATGCAGTCATGGGGTGGTCAATTCAAATCACTATTAATTTGTTGGCATCCCCTCACCAGAGGACATAATATTTATATCTGAAGGTGCTTGACATGTACAAATGTTTCAGTTTTTAGCTTAGGACCTCTTACATGCATACTATTTTATTTCAGCCTAACTTCAGATACCATTGGCTGAGGTCAAAGAGGAGGTTATTAGAGACATGCAGGATGAAGCATTGACTCATATGCTAGGACATTCACAACATTCTCATCACCCTGCATATGCTCCAAGTGACCCGCTATAGATCACTCTGATGTTGTAGAGGAGGAGATACAAGTTGGTCAAGTCCATATCACTCCAGAGGGTCTAGATTCATTTGAGCATCAACTACAAGATTTGAGCCAAACTGGTTTTGTGGATATGCTAATAGGATCAGACACTTTACCGATACCCTCTCATCTACATATCCCCTTACACTCACCATTCATTGAGTCTACCAGAGAGAGATATGCAAATGCAGTTATTGTGGAAGATATGATTGCAGTAGATGATCAAAATATACTTCCTGATACCCAAGTACATGCACATAATAAATGATCTAAGTAAAAATATCCACCTATGCTTAAATTTAATCTATAATTTCTATAACTAGTTTCATTTATTAAACTAATCCTAAAATGTGTACACATGTAACAACTTCCTCACATTACTCCTAGCTTGATCTCAGAGCGTGTGCATAGGCGAGATTCTTTTGATGCGAAACCTACTAGTGGACATGTGGGTTTTGGATCTTATATGTATGTATTCTTTTTTTGTGTACATTTAAAGATATGTTTGATTCAATATCCATGTAAAGATATTTAATCTGTTCTACTTAAATATAGGGATCGATTGGACATCCATCGGACCAAGACTCTCACTCAAAGGGTCACTTCGTTCGTAGTTGACATGATGATCAATCTGCCACTTAGAGCATGTGGCCCTATAGTACACATGTTTACCTTTATATATATGGACTTTCTTAGACATATTATTGTTTACACCTATTTATATAGACTTTCTCAAACATTTTTGTTCACCTTTCTACATACGTTTGATATACTTTATGTTTTACATTTATAGTGTACGTTTGGTCAGAGACATCATATGTTTACATTTTTATAATATATATATATATATATATATATATATATATATATATATATATATATATATATATATATATATATAGAGAGAGAGAGAGAGAGAGAGATAGATGTAGATTAGATGTTTACTTTGAATATCATGTTTATATATATACATGTTAGATGTTTAAATATATAGATCATCATTTATTCCTAATTTACTTTACATACATCCTAATTTAAATATCTCACACATGTGCATCTATTTAAATGCATACATCCTAATTGTACATCATCTTAAGACATTTTCAAATTTATACATACATGTCCTAATTTGATATCAAATTTCATATTTAACTAAATAATATAATTGTTTATGGTGAAAATGGATAACAATAATAACAATATTGAAAGGCTAAATGAATTCAACCACAAAACCCTAGCCTAACAATCAACAAAGATCCACCATAACATATGAAGATTACCTAAGACAATGCAAATCAAATGAAATCACAAAGATTATACCATCACATGTCCAATAGGGTTTTGATCTCCATTCTTCCTATCTCCATTGATCTTGCTTGATATATTTTCTCTCAGATTTTTATATGCACAAGAGCTCAACAAAGAACGGAATGTGGTTGCAAGTAGGATCGTAGTGTAGCAAGTTGCATGAAAGATCATTAGCATGAGTGATTAGAATGCATAAAATGATTAGGATCATTAGGAATGAATGATTAGGGTTTGATAATGAAGAAAGCATCTTCTTAAATAGAAGACACAATATGAAATGGAGGGTTAAGATTGAGAGGTGTAAAAAGAGAGGTCGGTTAGGATTAGAGGGTAGGTAAAAGAAATAATAAAATAATGAAAGGGGTAGGTAGTGTAGGAATTAAGAGATGAATGACATGTGTCATGGGTAGAAAAGGTTAATGAATTAATTAAATAAATAAAGATTTATTTAATTAATAGAAGAAGTAGGATAATTAAATAAATAAGATGTTTATTTAATTTAGGAAAAGGATAATTTAAATAAATAAATGTATTTATTTAAATGAGAAATAAGGCTAGAAGAGAATAAATGAATTAATTAAATAAATAAAGATTTATTTAATTAATAGAAGAATTAGGCTTAGATAATTAAATAAATAAAATATTTATTTAATTAGACTGGACAATTTTAGGTGTCTACAATAATATATAAGCCATAAATCACATGTGAAAAGTTCAAACATTACATAATAATGTATGAGTTCAACCAAGTTAAGTTCTAAAATCTTATCAATTCAATTTATGAGTTCAAACATGTATACTAGTACTATGAAGTACTAAATACTCATACCATGTCAAGTGGTTCAGTCCAATCTTCAATAACACTTAATATTTTCTCATGATCTTCACTATCTAGTCTCCACTTTTGAGACCGCCCACGTGAACATGGAACTGTATGAAGAACGAGGTCAACAACAATGACTGGGTGGTTATACTGATATACCTTATTGTCAATTTGATATTTAGTAAAATGAATCCCATGTTGAACAAGTTTGACTTGTTTGAAATATGTCCCTTGCACTACAACTGAGCTTGCATAAGAAACAACAAATTCCTCAAGGTTCAAAATTTTGGAAGTGTATAAAAAATTCAAAATGCATGCATAAAATCAATAAACTAAAACACATTCAAATCAGTTCAAACCTATGGGAAATGACATTCCATCACTCATTTTAGCTTTTGTTAACTTCTTCCTCTCTTATTTGCAATGCAATTAAATAATAATTAACACCTTCTACATTTCCAGCCTCTGCTATGACTACAAAAATATCTCCTGCACAACAATTAGGTTAGGCTACAAGAAAAGGATTTTAATCAAATCTTTAATTTGATTAATAGGTTGATTGGAAGAATAGGAATATTAATTAAACCTTAGTCTAATTAATAGACAAATAAATGATGATTAAATGAATAAAATTCATTTAATTAGTTGTGCAAGTTTTAGGTGTCTATAATTATATCTCTTTAATTGATAAGCACCACATTAATTATCAATGTATTATGTGAATAAAACCACTAGCATATTCTAGAGGTGAAGAGTTCACCCCCTCACACTTTTATTTATTATTTTATATTGGTTTGCATGGGTATCCTAAGTGCATAGTCCTAATGCATGATTTCATGTGATTTGATGCATTCATTAGTCTAACAATTAGTTTCACACTCAATAATAATATTTTACCTCTACTTAGATCAATATGAACTCTTAAATCAACACTTCCTCTACCTAGTTTTAGATCTCTCAAGTTGTCTTGATCAAAGTTAGGGTTGCTAAGTGGCCTTGAGCCTCAAAAATTATTTCATGACACTACATCGACTCAACATCGGTAAATTTTATAAAAGGATATCAAGGCCATTTTGGTATAGTCCTAGGCTCAAGTGTTTTAACTAACTATTGAAACAAGCAACAAATTGAACTTACAAACACAATGCTAAAGTAATTTTTATTAATATGCAACAAATTTACTACAATGAGAGTATAGATTGTTACAATGTTTCAATAGTTCACCTTCATGAAAAATTAAATGATGTGCCAACCATCTATAGAACTTAGGAAATCACTTTGTTGGTCTTTATAACTATCTTTTCATTGTATTTTGACACCTTTTGATAGTTTGGCAAAAAAAATGGACCTTTTAAGATGTTGACATAAGTTCAAGGGGGTTTTGGATATGCCTTGAAGTATAGGAAAGCTTTGCTAACATAATTCATGTAGGGATATCAATTAGGCAAGGACATTGGTAAAATTTCAAGGGTAAACATGATATATCTTGATGCATAAGAAATTTCTAGTAAGCATGGATCAAGCGAGAATACTAGGCCATCTAATAAATTAGGAATGTTTCTAAACATCCTAAAACAAGAAAAAGTTTCACAACTCCACAACTTACTCAATTTAGCTTGAGTTTCACCAAATTCAAAATATGGGCACTCATTTGGCTATTCTTCAAGGTGAAGCCATTACTTGCTCATGAGCTTGGATGCTCTTGCATCACATTAAGAGATCATCAATCACCAACTTCTGATATGCACATAAGGTAACATACAAAAACATGGATGCCTTTGTCATAACTTTATCTTTGCATCAATCATCATAATTAAATCAATTCTTGCATTAACAATGTAAAAGCTTAATTCTAGTTCTTGATCGATTATTTGGGCATTCATTTTATTTCTTGCATCAAGTCTTAAGCACTCACTACATTATTAAAACACAAACATTGTTAGATAATTCAACATCCATTGCATGGACTACTTGGTGCGTCTTCCAACTTATCACAAAATTATAAATTGTTCAATGGGGCTTTCTTATAATCAAGAAAGTTTGATGGATTCCCCATTCTCGTAACAAGTTTCAATAATGTTTCTCAACATAATTGTTTTTCTATTTGTACCTATAGACACAAGCAAACAAATTCTTTAAGTAATACAATCTAATCTTGTAGACAACTAAAATTGTCGTGCCATAATTAAATAAATATTTTATTTATTTAATTATTTTATCCCAAGCCTTCTATTAATTAAATAAATTTTTATTTATTTAATTAATTCACTAAGCCTTTTCTAGCATTTCCTTATTTAAATAAATATTTTTAACTATTTAAATTATCCTTTCACTAAATAAAATAAATATTTAATTTATTTAATTGGTCCCACTTCCTCTATTGATTAAATCAATTTTCATTTATTTAATAAATTCATTAGCTTTTTCCCTCCATGACACTTGTCATTTATCTCTTGATTTTACCCTAACCAACTTTCTAATATTTTATCTTTTTCCCTACCTACCCTTTAATCCTAGCCAACCATTTATTCTTTCACCTCTCAATCCTCTCCCTCCATTTTTAAGGTGTCTTCTATATAAGAGGATTCCTTCATCCTTTCATGACCCTAATCTAGCAGCCTAACTAATCAGTGATCAATCAATCTTCATGCGATCAAGTGACTTCACAACCACAATTCATTCTTTGTTGAGCTCTTGTGCACACATAAAATCTGAAAGCAATCATATCAAACAAGATCAATGGAGATAGGAAACAATGGAGATAAAACAATACAAAGCATGTGAATGGTATAATCTTTTCTACTTTCTTGTGATTTGCATGGTTTAGGTTCTTCATTGGTGTATGGTGGATTCTTGATTGTAAAACTAGGGTTTATGTGGTTAGATATTTGTTGGTTTTACAATAGTTTAATCTTCCAAATTTTACCATATACATTTTGGCACGCCCAGTGGGACATGAATTTCTATTAGATCTATGTTTTTGCAGGTTTTTCTAACCTTATATTGTTGTTTGCAAAATAATGTGGAGACTAACCTTGTGTAGCTAGGGTTTTGGACACAAGATTGGGTTTTTGCAATCATTTGATCATATCTCACAAACGTTTGGGAATTTCTACACAATTTGTTTTTACACGTTTGGAATGGTATAAAGAGTTTTCAGTCCAAAAATTAGATTTTTTGGATCTGTTTTAAATTATTTATGATTTTTTTATGATTTTTCATAAAAAATTAATTTTGAGAGTAGTGAATGTTTCAAATTTTCTTACATTTATGGAAATATCTTAGAGTTCTACAAGGGGTTAGTTCTTTATGATTTTTTCGATAGAAAATAATTCGTGAAAAATCGGATCTTTAAAAATTAGGGTTTTGCAATGATTTGGTCACAACGCACAAACAGTTGAGAATTTCTGAACAAAATTTTGTTTGCAGGTTTGGAATGGTATCAAGAGTTCTTAGTCTAAAAATTGGATTTTTTGGATCGGTTTGAAATTATTTATGATTTTTCATAAAATAAATAATTTTGAGAGTAAATTAGCAATTTTTTCAAATATTCTTACATTTCTGGAAAGCTCTTAGATTTCTCCATGGGGTAATTTCTTTAGGATTTAAATTTTGATGCAAAATAATTTGTGAAGATTCGGTTCTTTAAAAATTAAGGTTTTCTTGCATTTTGATTTGCTTTTTTGTCCTAACCTCTTATGGGCTAACAAATTGGTGTAACATTTTCTATGATGTTGTTGAATGCCCTTTTTCACATTTTGTTTTGGGATTTCTAAAATTAACCAAACAAGTTTGCTTGTAGGTTGGGTTAATCATTAAAAACTACAAATCACTTGCTTGCAGGAGTAATATAGTGTGTCTTTCCTTTTTTAGTTTAATTAGGGTCACTTCATTTTTATTTGGGGTAAATTAACTTGTTTGAAGTGTCTTGTGCGTTTGGCACGTTTTGTATTTTAGATCCCAAAGGTGATAAAAAAAGTATCATCTCCCCTCGCCTTCCATTGGACCTTGGGTGTAAGAGAAATTCTTATTATCTTCTTTATTTAGGTAGAAGGGTCTGCCTCCCGAGTAGCCCATAAGGCCAAGTGAGAGGGGACTTCTTCAGCCCAATATATAAATTAAAAATTTAGGCAAAAGGGTGACTTCTTGGTGAAGTTGGGCTACTTGACAGGTTCTCTCAATATCCACACTTGTGTGAGATGCGTAAAAATCTTCTTATGGGGACAGGAATAAGCTCTTAAGTGAGTCATCGATGCATGGTAGATACCAAATTCCACTAAATTTCCCCCACTAAACACCTTATATTAGTGGCCTACCCTTATTTTTGTCTAAAGATCGTGATAGCTTCAATGCAAGGGGATAGCTGGTTTTTCCCCCAAGATACTCACCATAAGGCTCCTGTGAGATGCAACAGGAATCCTCGGCTTAGTATAAGCTACCTGTAGCTTTCCGAAGAGAGGGTGATTTGGCTCATCCTTCTAGTCCTATAGGCCCCTAGCTATCCTCTCACGCAAAGACAAAATAGTGTATACACCCCTTAAGGTGTCCCTATATTTGAGTCGATGAAGATTCTAGGTTGTGGGATGCGATTATTGACATGAGACCTTGACCTTAGGCTAAGAAGTGTTTCAAGTGTTTTTGATTGTGTTTAGACCCATGGAAATTAGGTTGATTTGGCCTATTGAACATACACATTGCACTCAAAATTTGACAAAAACACCCTCAGGCATTGTGTCTTCTTGTTTGTTGTATCTTCTTGCCACAAAACAATCAACATTGAGATCTGGTCACCTTCAAAAATTTCAAAATTTGCGCAAAACGGAGAATTACATTACAACTATGAAAACATGTATTTGGACTCTAAAACTGCATATAGGTGGAATCTTGGTACATATGTGAAATCGTAGCATATTTGTGTTCTGAGATCAAGAGAGATTTTAAGGCTACTTCTGTAGGGCTTCATTTTGAGTCAATCATCACTTGTCACGGTTGTTGTCACACATTTTCAATCATCATTTGCAATCCCCTTACACCCTTTTCCAACTAGAGTCAAAAGGTTGTTTAGTAGTCCCTATCTTATCTTGCAAACACATTACATTACATCTCTAGGTGGTTCTCACATCAAATTTATCATCTTGGTTACCATTTGGTTATCTTTAGCTAAGGTCAACTTAACTCATCAAGAGTCTATCATATCTTTGGAAGCCGCACCTTGCTTTAGATTATTACATTTTTCTTGGACTTACACTTTTGGACATTACAAGACAACCCTAGATTCTTTCATTTTTCATTCAATCCTCTTGGTCTTCCATAGTCTTCACATTTTTCTTTCATCCTCCATTTTAGCCAAGTTTAGTTCATGGTCAAAACCCGTTCACAAAGGTCTAGAAGAGAAGTCGAGGAAGCTCTAAGATCTCTCAACATGAGTACGTATGAATTTGATGGAGATGAGTTTTACAACTCATAGGCTTTTGAAAATCACAGTAATCCACCAGTAATTGACAATGACAATGAGAATGAGTCCATTACTTCCGATAAAACTCAACACACTATATTTGATGCATGATTTAATAGAATGATTGAGGAAATTATGAGAAGAGATCGTAAATACCTTGTGCAAATTTTTATGCAAAGTGGTGCAATATTACCCCATGATTTTGATGTGTCACAAATCTTGGAAGATGATCCCAATCAAGTTAATCAAGCTAATGCAAATCCTAGTGGTAATGATGGTGGTAATAGGAAAAAACATCTCATGCTTGAGTCACCCTCATCCTTTTTTCAAAGGGTCGACATGATTGATACTCATACCTATACCAACTTTGCTAGAAATACACATGAGCAACCTGATACTTGTCATCTCCAAGGGTGAAGGAATACCAATACATACACCCATACAGATACCCAAGGGAACACACCAGGTCATGATGCAAGGAGACCTTGTGTTATATTTGGGGGCAATACTCAAGATCATACGTATAATATCTCTCATCCTCATGGTCATGACACATACAATCATCATAGGCCTAGTGCTCCTCATTATAATACCATACCAAGTAGCCCATATACTAGCTACAATTATGTTCCTCCTCCCTATGAGAATATATATGCCCAATATCATCCCTACATGCATTATATCCCTCCTCCTCCACCTGATGACTTAGGCATGGGAATACCTCAAAGAGTTAAGACACCACCTAGTAATGACTTGCAACAATAGATCAACGATTTGCAAAAATCGATGGCAAGTATGCATGCACCCATAAAGGACTACACAATGAAAGACATGTGTCCTTATCCATTTGATATAAGTACACTAATGTTTCCTTTTCCTCCACATTTCACAACACCAAATTTTGACAAGTATAAAGGAAAGGGAGATCCCAAGGCACATATTAGAGAGTTTTTCTTGACTTGCATAGAAGTGGTAAGAGATGAATCCTATTTGATGAGATAATTTCCACAAAGCTTAGGTGGACAAGCCATGGAATGGTTTTTACAACTTCCACTTGGGATAAAGTCATGGGGTGAACTAGGAAAAGCTTTTATATAACACTTCTCATACAATATTGAAACAAATGTGTCAATGACTACTTTATGTAATACCAAGCTGAAAAAAGGGGAATCCTTTGTATCATTCTTACAACAATGGAGAATTTTAGCTAGTTGTTGCTCTTGTGATATTCCACAAAAATAAATGGTTGAATTATTCACTCAAAAATTCAATAAGGATATTGGATATGAACTAAGGAAAGCTTGTTTATCTACTTTCAAAGATATTATTGAGAAAGGCCTAGCAATTGAGAAAGTTCTTATTGAGCAAGGTACCATTAAACTATTCAAGGACAATAAAGATCATTCCAATGGGAAAGATAAATCCCGCCTTTAGAACAAAAATAAGAATACCATTAATGATGGGGTAGTAGATGAAAATATTCTAAACCGAAGTTAAATTTCCTCCGTACAAGTTCATCTAATTCAAATAATCAAGTAAATGCTCAAAGAAAATCGATCATGGTGGAATGATAATGAGTTAAATTGCAACTATCACAAGAGCAAGGCGTATAAAACTAGTAATTGTCACTGATTGAAAAATCTCATCCAAGATCTCATTGATAATGGTGCAATAGAAGTTGATGGTCACACTTCCAATGAAGAGCATGCAATGTTTAAGGAACCATTCCCAACACACAATAAAAGAAAATCCCCTAAGATAAATAACAATGTCAATTACACTATATAGTGTCTTATGATTATACTGTCAACCATATTTTAGAAATGGACAATCATGTGTCTACCATAATTCTTAGGGACAAAACCCTCGAAGGTCCACTTGAAGGGGTAAATTTATTTTGCAAAGAATTGGACTATCATCTTCGTCATCTAATGACAAGACCTTGAAATGCAATCTCATGACTTGATACCTAGGGTAAAGCTACCTTACAGAGTTTTCCATTTAAAACCACATCTTCATCAACTACCAAGAATGAGTATGACCTTGTAGTTCAGTTAGGGAAGACACACACCCTTTTCTCCATCCTTTAAATTTTGCGCATTTCACCTTCACATAAGGCCATTCTAGATAAAATCTTGAGAGAGACATCAGTTCCCACTGATATGAACGTGGACCAGTTTCAAGCCATGGTGAGATACCTTTCCACCTTACATTTTCTTATGTTTACAAAACTGATGACGCATCTCCATGTCAACCACACAATGCACCACTCCAGATTAAAGCCTTTCTCCATAAAAATCGCATCAAATAAGACTTGATAGATGGAGGATTAGGTCTCAATATTTGTACATTGAAAACTATCCTACAATTGGGATACTCTGAACAATCTATGGATTTAATAAATAAGATCACCATAAAGGCATATGATGATGAAGAACTCTCATCTAAAGGAACAGTCGCCCTACCTTTAAGCATTTAGCTAGTAATGAAGGATGTGGTTTGCCAAGTCCTTGATCTTGATCTCACATACAACACACTTTTGGGACATCCATGGATACATGAAATGAGAGCAGTGCCATCAACATATCACCAATGTATTAAGTTCCCACACAATGGAGTTGAAGTGACAGTCAAAGGTGATCCAAATCCATACATATATCATAACAATATTCAACCAAGACCTAAAACAATAGTTCAAATCAATCAAGAAGCTAGTTCATCTTCAACATATATTGATCTAGAATCACTAAACACTTCCACCTCCATGCAACATGAGCTCAATACCAAGAGAAAGGTTAAATATATGCAATGTGGTGAGTATATCTTTCATGTCAATCAAATCCCACTATCTTCTAAGACATTTGGTTGACAAGATCAGGGCACTATGGATAACAGTGTCATAAAGGAAGATATCAAGTATGAGAATGGTGAACACAAGCCCAAGTTACAAATTATGGGCTATCACAAAACAAATCTTGGTGTACATGTGCAATGAATGCTAGAGTTGTTGTAGCTTACAAAAAAAATTTAATATCAAGGAATTGGGTATGGACCACCTAGTGTTGTGGCTACTAAGTCTAAATGCAAATCTCCTATAGTGATGCAAGCAGCTCTTGATATCAATAGTCCCAAGAGTGGTTCCAACGAAGAATATATTGAATATATCACCTACCCTTTTGAGAACTCTTATATCCTTACCATTTCATCAACTTCTTCCATTTCCACTCCTCTCCTAGACTTGGATCAACAAGAATCACAAAAGTCCTTACTGATTGGGGATAATAAATCAAGCTTTGAAAACAAAAATCTAAAATTCAAAAATAAAGAGAAGACCTTTAGTCCAAATCAAAATCAAAAGCAACTAGACTCTACAAAAATCAAGTTCAAGCATAAAAATCCAATGAAGAAAAAAGAACAAGAGTTGATCTCCCCTATTACCAAATTAATTGAGGGAATTCATTTCAAAAGTTATAAGTCAAAAGGCATACTTGTTGATCCTAAGTCTCCATCAAGTCATTCTAATTTCACTTCTTCCCATACATATAAGCCTTCATCTTACAAGCCTTCATTCCATACATCCATCTCCATTGATGGTATATCACATCAATGGACCTTTAATGGAACTTCCTTGAGGGGCTTTGTTATCAGGGATGCCCAAACTTCTTTAGGTGACATGCATATGGGCCAACATAGTGCACACATTAGTAATGCTACCTTAGATCCTTCATCAAGAAAGACAATTAATGGAGCTACACATCATTCAGTCAAGGAACAGGTCCCCTTACATGATCTTATTAGTGACGAAGACCATAGGGTCTCCTACTTGCAAGATTTGGAATTGTTAGATGAGCATTGACAAACTACATTTAATCATCTCAAAGCATATCAACAATGTATGAGAAACAGTTAGAATCACAAGGTAAATCCTCACACATTTGAGGTGGGTGACTTGGTCCTAAGAGAAAACCATAAAAATCAGCAAGAGAGAGAGAGAGAAAAAAAGGGCAAGTTTGAACCAAATTGGCTTGGGCCTTATGTCATCACAACAACCTATGGATCAGGTGCATATCAGTTGTCAAAACCAAAAGGAGAACCACTGGATGATCCTATCAATAACATGCACCTTCACAGCCTTTATACATAGCTTTTCAAAGTATCCTTTAATCACAAAAAAAAAATTTAAAATGTCAAAAATACAAAAAAAAAAGTGTCAAAAATACAAAAAAAAATAATTAAAAAAAAACACCACTTTGGTGAAAACCTGGCAAATAGGTGCCTTGTGAAACAAAAATAAATAAATAAATGAAAAGAGAAATAAATTCATCCAACAGTGAAAACCACTTCGGTGATGCCATGGGCAAGTACCATGGTGAAAATCGAGTTACCAACGCCATGTGTAGAGACTTTTGCTCCTCCCTCCTTCAAGATTTAGTTTCATCCTTTTCACTTTTGTACACACTCACAACCTTTCATTCCATAATAAAATCTGCCCATTCCCATCATGGCTTGTTATTGATATACCTAAGATTGATTCGCCATCCATATTAAACCTTTCCACCTTTCCCTTCACTCATAATAAACCAGGTCCTATCTATAACTAGGGGCATATCCTAAACCTAGTGATAAGAGTGGATTTCTTGGCATCGCATGTTTTGAGGAGCATCACCTTTTCATTCCTCCTTCTTTTTGTGCACAATTCGCAATAAAAGATCACTCACATCGCCAATCCACAATAAAGTTTTCACTTTTCTCCGTAATAAAGTATCAGTTCATGGAATAAGTCATGAGACACAAGCAACATGAGCTTTCAACAAATCAATCTTTTAGCATACTTTGACTATAATAGGATTTTTCAACATTATCTGTCCTTTATTAGGATGACAACATTGTGACTAGATCAAACATGTTAACATATGTGGCAAGATACACTAAAAATTTGAGGATTTCATTGTATGATGGTTTCAAGTCTTTGATTTTCTTTTGATTTTATCTTTTGTAGTGACATGTCTTTTAGCTTTTCCAGGATGTCTTTGACTGGATACTTTATCTCTAGGATGTCTTTGACTAGAAAGATGATGATGGGGTATGTTCACCTATTTGTTGTTTATGGATTGTCTCTTAGTAATACTATGGCTTGTCTAATGATATGAGGACATTGTGAGTCTAGTGTGAACTAGGGCATTCCTTGTTTGCAACTATATGATCTCCATGCAAATGATACAATGACTATCTAGGTCAAACATATATCTAGATGGTTAGAATACATTTGTCATAATAAAGCTCAATGATGATAATAGCACAAGAAGGTCATTCACCTCCATATCTTCTACCTTCCATCCCCTTTTCTGTTTTGTACTCCATCATCTGTCTCATGTTCGTGCAGTTCGAAATCATAGGACTGAGTATAATGACACACCAAAAATATTTGCATTTCATGCAGCGTTCATCTGCATCATCACATGTTAGTTTGCATCATACATATCATATAGATAGGAATAATAATTGCATTCAACTTGAATATCAATAGAATAATTGCATATATCATATCATATCCATGTACATAATATCACATCCTGCACACACTACATGTTAGCACATCATATAAACATCATTATCATATTGCATTCATCATATGTCATCATATTCTAGAACATTTGCATTATCATAAATAAGAACATTACATCATCATGATGTATGCCATAAACATATAAAAAACATATATATGTGAGATTTTGTCAAGATCAAGAGGCAACGGAAAACACAAATAAGAGAGACAAAATATATGATAGGAATAAACTGTATTCTATCAAGATGCAAAATATGATCAACTGGATCATTACAAGATATAGATTGATTGCCCGTACAAACAATGTAGATGATCCTGCTTATATAGGCAAGGCTAGGGATATGTGAGCACACAAACATGACATGTGGCTCAATAAGAAACAAGGGTAGGTAGGAAATAGGTGTGGGTAGGTAGGAGAAACAATATAATATTCCACATGAGGTGGAATGTAACAACAAGATCATACCATAAAAGGTGGAATTTCTCCTACACACACTATCCCAATGTGGCACAAACACCCAAGTGTCTCATACCCGAACTACTATGAAATGCATTTACCTAAGTAAACTTAAGTAAAGTGTAATAATATCCAAGATGAATAATTATTCACACCAACACCCCCCTTAAGTGCAACTTAGGGGAATGCACTTAAGTCTACAATGAAACTAAGCAATGCAATATGGGTTCCGACTACTAGGTCATGTTAGGTACCCATGTACAAATGCAAATGCAATCTCCCATAAAGCGAGGAAAGAGAGAAAAACCCAATGGGAAAAAACCCTCCCCCAAAAGAGAGATGATGAAAGCACACAATTCTCTCAATGATGAATGAGAAGAACAAAATTGTGTCCCCCCATAAGAGAGAAGAAGAGACGATGAAGCCCCCCCTCAATGTCAAATCTCCTGCAAAGATGGTCCAATGATGATGACCAAAATACCTCCCCATAAGGAAGAAAGAGAGCCAATTTTGCACCAATAATTTCAAAGTGTGACAAAACTAGGTACCATGTCGATGACGATGAATCACTCGCTGCAACAAAAAAGGAGATCAGGCATGGAGACAACCTATTGTGAGAATCATCTGAATACTCAGAAATAGTAGAAATACTGGTACAATCCAAGTCTCACGGGAGCCATGCACAAATGTGTACAATCTAAGTCTCAACTGGATCCATGCACCAAGTCTCACAAGATATTCCTAATCTAAGTGTACAAGAGGATTACATCAAATATGTCAATAATAACAAGATACAAAGAGGTGTGGCACTTTATGATAGTGCGAGTACAACATTTCTCAAGCAAGAGCATACATCATGATAAAATATTCAAATGTGGAAACATGAAAACGATGCCACCAACAAAGAAGCCATGTAGATTACTACAGATGAAGATGCCTCTGAATGGAATTTCACCAAGAGATATAAATGAACAACTGACCCCCCATAAAAAGATCATGTTGGCACTTCCAAATAATGGAAAAGTGGACTTTTAATTTCAATGATTACAACTTCTCAAAATGAGATATAAGAGACTTCAACAAATACTGCTAGTGATCTAAACTGAGATCCAAGCAAACTACAAGTACCAAATAGGCCAAAAATGACCAAATACTGAAAGTAAAATTTCTACTCAAAATCACTGCAAACAAATGGCAGATTATGATGATAGTTCTGATACTTAATATAAGTACAGATTTGATAGCCAACAAGATGAGAGGGGGGGGTGAATCATACAAACTTAATCATTAATGAAAACATCAGATTCAACCTTGGTAACATATATCAATCATAGAATAAAAACTGTCAAACATGCAAACTCAAAAGCATATGAACAATATAAACCTCATAACACTAGATTTAACGTGGAAACCCAAATACAGAAAAACCATTGTGGGATTTCGGACCCACTAAGAAATGTACTCTTCTAGAGTATGCTCGGTTAAAAGCCAATCCTGTTAAAGATTACAAAACACATTGCTAGATGTGACTCGGTTAAGGGATTTCCCTCAGATCTGTTAGGATCTTCACTTTGTTAGAAGTGACCTTGTCAAAGGATTTCAAACACTCATTTAGAATGTCACCTTGTAAGAGGATTTACTTATAAGACTGTTAAGTCCACTTGGTTAAGAGATTTCCTGTTACTTTCACAAGCTAACAGTAATACAATCTATCTGCAAATTTACATCTAAAATGCTAAAGAAGATTCTTATTTGTTCAACACAATATAGACATAGAACTATTATGGTCTATCTGCTGGGCATCAATACTCTGTTATTCGAACAGGTTTTCCAACTTCTGTGCTCAGTGATCACTATGTAGCACCCCTGTGCATACACTTGCCCGCATTCATTGTTTATCAATAGTTTTCTATTTATAAATAATCATCTAACCACTTAATCTCCTTGATCTCATTTCCCATGATCAATCATAGCCATCAGATCTTCAATCTTGTCCAGGTTCATTGTATCTTACGATCTGAAAAATGTTTTACCTTGCCTCGGAACTTGCACAATCATCTTGGAACTTATGTTAGGGTAATGCGGTTCAATCTGAGCTGTAGATCTTCTTGCCAACTTTCCATTGCCTTAGATTTGTTAACAAACTTCTTCCATAGCTTGCCAATCATGGATCCACTCCATCTCATCAGCTTCTTTCATTAAATATCACATGTAACCATTTAATGCATTTTGTTATAGCTCAGTTACAACTCGGTGAATACTAAACTTTACTCGGTAGACATTCTGTCTTCATTAACCGACTGCGATAACCTTAGGGTTTATCAACTAGGTTCCTTAGGGTTTGCCAACTAGGTTCTTTGGCTGATAACATAGTGTAGTATTAACCTTTACATTTTACAACATATGTATGATGTTAAAACAATCTAAAACATCAAGATCTCATCATTGTCTGACTTGGTAGAGTTTCCCATTGAATAACTTATCCCTTTATTCATCATATTCTTTCCTATGTCTTTACCGACTTCTTTATAATCTTCATATCATATTTCTTAAGATATGGCAACATCATACTGAATTAGAAAATCAATTTCTTGACATCAATGACAAAATAATAATATCAAGACAGTAAAACATATTTAATCAGTTATGTCCATAATCATCAAAAACCTTCTCAATATCCTTGTTATATTGCCAACATATGAAAGTAGACAAAAAATTATACACTTTAAAAAAAAACAGCACTTGAAAAGGAGTCCATATGAGCCCAAATGAAGCCTCCAAAGTTGTAAAAAATCAGGATTTCACGATTTCAAAAAAACTTGTATCTGAAAATCTGCAAAATCCTGCACCATTATACAGATCATGAAATTCTACCCCAAAACAAAAAAAATTGCTTGAAAAGGGGAGTCTGGATGAGTGGGATATCGCTATTTGAAAATTGTCTACAAAATTATAATTTTTGGAAAATTTCCGTCACGGCTTCAAACTTCAAATGCCTCTAGATTTGGCCTCCGAAGTTTGATTTGGATGAAACAAAAGGCAAAACTGACTTTCTTGGACCTCCTCAATCCAATGGTGACCTCATATTTGACCCATCAAGCTTCAATAATAACCTGCAATAGAAAATTCCAAAATTCAAACCCCAAATAGCATCAAATTTCTCTCAATTGGCAAACCAATGACACTCTAATGGCTTTGATACCATGTGAGGCATGGACCAGATCTGATACTGTATGCGGGAAAAGCGGGATGATAGAACTCGAAATGTGGAAAACGGAGCTCTATGGAGCCTTGCTCACACACCCACAGGACTTCTTGGTGCAAGCTATGGAGTCACGAAGTATAACTTAGCTTCCCAAGGATGGTTCCATGGTTCTCTATCTTGCACGGTCCCTCAAACCAATGTTTTTGCTCTCAAATCACTGAGCAAAAATGCTTTAAGGATGGTAAATGCAAGAACAAGGGATGTTTTTTGTTGATTTAATATGAGATGCATCCTAAGCTATGCATGATGCCACAAATGCAATAAACTAGCTATAAGATGACAAGGTTAGTAAACAAAAACTATCCTAGCATACTATATTAGTTCATGATTTAAGCTATATGATAAGGAACATACTCTAAATTAGCATATTTAGATTAATTCCTAATTTAAAAGAGAAGCTAAATGATGAGCATATAAAATATGAAAGCTTGAATGGATTTGAGTATAAGTGAGATGCTAAAGTCTTGGATCCTTTTAAATGGAGGAATGAGAGCTCTATTTATAGAAAAAATAGAGCAATGGATGGCTAGGATTGAAAGGTTTAATCAAGGGTCAAGTTTGAAAGTTGGGAATCCATGTTTGCAATTGGCACCGATGAAATAGTGACAATTGTCAACATAAGGTTGGTTGAGAGGAGGTGTAAGAAGCATTAAATGCTTGAGAAGACCTCGTGGTTACCCTAAGGGTTAAGGTTAGGCTAAGGTTATCCATTGGATAAAGCTTTTACCCAAAGGATCAACTCTTGTGCAAAGGTTTAAGGATAACCATGGTCAAAGCAATAAATGCTTGATGAGACCCTTGGGTTAGATGGAGGTTGAGTTTATGGAAATTCTTTAACCATGTAAGAGGGTTTGAGTTAACCATTAATGGTTATCAAGACTTTGTGGATAACTTTGTAAGAGTCCTTCCAAATTTGGGGGCATTCAACAAGTTAGATAAAGGTTTTAATGCATTTTGAAGACTTCACTCCAAATTTGAGAAGTGACCTCAAATTTAGGGGAAAGGGATAATGGATGGGTTTGGTTTAATTGATTAGGTTTAGAAGAATTCTAGAAGAATTAGGAATAGGATTTAGGATGCAAGTGGGAGGTGTAGGATTTTGCAAGTGGGTGAGGGAAAATAGGTTTTATTAAAATAAATTGCTTTATTTTAATTTGGTTGTAATTAAATAAATTAGATTTATTTAATTTAGGATAACTATTTTAATTAAATTTGAATTTAATTAAAAAGTGGATAGGGGCTTTAATTGAATAAAATGAATTGTCCTATTAAATGGTATAGTGAATTTAATTGAGTAATTTACTTAATTAAATAGAGGAATGTGGATAATTTAATTAAATTGGATTTAATTAAACATAGAAATGAACATAAAATATTCATTTAGGAATATGGTCATTTCTATACGTCTACATTTTGCCCCTCTTTGAAGTGACGTGTGTGCACATGTTATTTCAAAGAAAATGGTGTGTCGTTGCGATTTTATGATCGATGTCATTTTTATGATTTTTATGATTTTTAATTCGTGCCCCAGATTTGATGCATGATGCCCCAGATTCGATAATTGATGGTGATGCCCCCTCGGGAGATGAATCAATATTTTGAAAATTTTGATTTGATATGATGATTTGTGTTTGGTGTGTATGATTTTGGCTAGGTGAAACTTTTAAATTGATTCATCTCCCGATAATTTACGCGTTTTAGGGTATAAGGGAGACCGCGAGAAAATTACATGCCCATTTCCCTAACCCTAATTTCATTTTTCCCCTATAAAAGGGAAAAAGTGCTTTGATTTGATTCATTTGTGCATTGTTGACTTTTGAGAAAGAGATTTTGGAGAGAAGTCAAAAATGCCCATTCCTTATTCCAAGCATCATTTTGAGCATGTTCGGAGGTATCGGAGACCTGCCGCATACGAACCACCAGTAAGTCAACATTTTTGACCCATTTTTTATTTTTCATTTGATCGTTTTTGGTCCGTTTTTCATTTTTAAAATTCGGTTTAATGGTTTAGCGCATAGAAGGCATAGGTTAGCGCATGTGATAAATTAGGTAGCGCATAGGGTATAAATTTAGGGTAGCGTCTAAATTTTAATATCGTAGCGCATGAAAGTTGTAGGGTAGTGCATGGTCTTAGGTTAGTGCATGATGAATATAGGCTAGCGCGTCAAGCTAAAAGGGTAGCGCATAGGTTCAACCTAGCGCATAGGGTACGCAGGAGGTCACATGGGTAGGGGGATTTAGCGCATAGGTTAGACCTAGCGCATAGGGTCAAAAAGGTAGCACTAACATGGGATAGGTTAGCGAATAGGTCAATTTTAACGCCTAGGGTAGGTTGGGTGGCGCATAGAGGAAAAAGAATAGCGCATAAAATGAGTCTAGTGCATAGGGGAGACACAATAGCGCGTGGAGAAAACAGCGTAGCGCCTAGGTGCATTTTAGCGCACAGCCGAGTTTTTGTAGCGCATGGAGGGGGATTTGCCAGAGTTAGTAATTTTTTGAAGGTGAAAAATTACATAGGATAAGGTTATTTCACCTGGGGGATGGATTCTTGTTACTTGCTTGGTTTTTTTTATCATGTTTTTGAAAATGTGTTCAATATGAGCGTTGATATAACTTGATTTAAGTTGTGATTTGTTTCAAGTTATTGATATAGATATGAATGTGTTGTTTTGATCGAAGCATGATTTGTTTTTGCACTGTGTTTCAAGTTCATTGTGTGGAGCCTAAGTTGTGTTACAAGCTGATATGGGTTGGAAACTTGAGTTGTTTTACAAGTTGATATGGGTTGGAAACTTGAGTTGTTTTACAAGCTAATATGGGTGGGAAACTTGATTTGTTTTACAAGTTTATGTGATGTGGAGACTTGAGTTTTTTTACAAGTTTTGATATGGTTTTTGATAACTTGAGTTGTTTTACAAGTTGATATGGAATGATATGATGTTGAACTTGATGTAGAAGAGCAAATGGTTTCATGTTTTTTATATGATTTTTAATTCTGATATCTTTGGTTTGGATGTGGAAACTGATATTGAACTCGTTTTGCATTTTGACAGGAGTGATTGGGAGTGTTGCAATTGCGGGAGTGGTTTCCCAGACCTTGGGCACTGCTACCACAGTTGGCACAGGCTGACCTAGATGTTATTGACAGATGTGGCCTATCATCCTTGCTAGACATGTCGCGGTTCACTGTGAACCGGGGTCTACTGACAGCGCTTGCTGAGAGGTGGCATAGTGACATGAACACCTTTCACTTTGCTATGGGCGAGATGACAGTCACGCCAGGGGACTGTTATAGGATCTTACAAATTCCAGTAGCAGGTGATTTATTGCCCTATGAGCAGACAGAGGAGGGTGGTACTGAGGCGTTGCGGCACATTTTCCATGATGAGATGGTATGTGGGTATGAGATCCCATGGCAGGAGTTCATGGACTTAGATTATGCCCCCCTCCCATCAGTACTAGTAGGTTTCATCGGTGGATTCCTTTGTCCTGATCACAGGTCAAAGGGATTCTCTGTGGGTTAGGGATTGGTTCTGGAGGAGATGGTGACCCATGGCCGCAGGTTTGCTTGGGGATCTGCCATGTTAGCCCACCTGTACAGGGACCTGCATGAGGTGGTGTATCTGGGTTACGACAATTTGTCAGCTAGCGTGACACTCCTACAGGTATGGTGCTGGGAGCACATTCCAGCAGCGAGACCACTGGTAGATAGGGATAGGCCTGTTGGGCAGGCATATGCTTATGGTTACAGGGGTCTAGTTGTCCAGCATAAGTTGGGCAAACTAGAGCATTGGAGGAGGGTCTTGGATGACATAGATACGGTCCTCTGGCGATCATATATAGGCTATGAGGTCTGGGTAGAGGATGGGCTGGAGATGCCATTCGTATTTATGAGTCGGTTCCTGATAGGGCAGACACCCTTTGTGATAGAGAGATTCCAAGTGGACAGGGTGTTGAGGCAGTATGGTCGGCAGCAGGGTATAACGCAGGGGACCTGTTTGTATGCGCGACACAGACAGGATGTATCTGATTGGGGTCCCGCTATTGACAGTGGGGAAACTATAGAGGAGTTCGTGAGCCTAGCAGCTCAGATATGGAACTATGCTCCTGAGGTACTAGACGCAAGGATGACCCATGAGTTCACAGGTTTGTTCGCAGCTCGTGCTGTTTCCAAGATATCAGATCCTGAGGAGATGCGGCCAACTTTTGACGATGATGAGGAGGAGATTGGGGGAGATGGTGATGATGGGGATGATAGAGGTGGAGCCGAACGATGGGGGAGAGGATATCTGGGGAGGAGAGGAGATAGGGGTAGGGATGGGGGAGGTTGAGTGGAGAGAGTAGTTCGGTGAGCTGTGATGGACAGGGGGAGAGGAGGGCTGGCCATAGGAGCAAGGGAGGAGAGGAGAGTGGGAGAGGTGATATCAGTGGTGGGAGGGATAGAGGAGTGGAGGCGGCTGACACAGAGGAGGAGGACTAATGAGTTACCTCCCGTAGCACCTAGGATAGGCAGAGGGATAGAGGGTACCCCTTCACAGGTGCCCCTACGGGTCTGAGTCCCGACGCATGTGGAGGATGCGCAGATCAGGGCCCTACAGTTGACAATCCAGCAGCTACAGGCATAGGTATTGGCGCAACAGCGTCAGATTGGCCAGCTGACGCTAGAGCGAGATATAGAGATGCAGCGGCATGGTCAGGCGGAGGAGCTGGTATCGAGCATTCAGAGAGCGGCAGCAGGGGGCCCAATGAGGGATATCATGAGGGAGTTGTCCTCAAGAGTGAGGGAGGCAAAGTATTATAGACGCCATTACGAGGATGTCGTGCCCAAGGAGCGCAGAGTACAGAGCTTTACGCAGGCGAGATTGAGTAGATCTCGAGAGACTGGGACGCAATTAGAGAGCAGAGGCGTGACGGGGCCACCGAGACAGGATCCTCTTGGAGATCCAGGAGCTGGGACATCAGCTGCGAGACCATCACCCTCAGGAGATAGTCATACCTGAGAGATGATGTCTCTATTATATTTTAGATCATTGTTTTGCTTGTACTGGGCACAAACATGACAGATTTTGTACATTTTGATCATTTTTGATATATATATATATATATATATATGGCACCATTTTCTTTGATCATGTGATGTGTTATATGGATGCATGTTCTATGTGCTCTTTCTTTACTTTATGATGATGTAATGCTGAGATAGATGATATGATACATGATGTATGATGTATGATGTATGCTTTGATATGCTGTGAGATGTATCTTGAAAATGAGATGTATGATAATGATATGCAAAATGATATGTAACTATTTGTAAAATGATCATGCAACTATGTTAAAATGATATGCAACTATGTTTAAAATGATATGCAACGATGTTTAAAATGATATGCAACGATGTTTAAAATGATATGCAACTATGTTTTTGGAGCATCCTCATTCTGCATTTGCCATCCTGATATAACCATATGTTATATGCTTTCGAGATAAGTATCATCATTGAGCATTGATTTGTTTGGGATATGTTGAAAATTTATACAAGCATAATGGTATAATTGAACCATAATGACCTAAGAAAAATTTACATGATGTTTGATTTTGCAAGATAGCACAAGCGTCAAGGTATAATTGAACCAGGATGACCAAAGTGCGTATTGTGTAGAAACAGACAAGATTAAACCATTTGTATGCGTAAAGTGGAATCATGTCTTTAGTGATATTCGATGTATCACGTCTCGAGACAAGTTTTTACACAGTACAAATGATCGTCTCCTAGACAGAAGACTAAGAAAATATTGGAGTTGCCCCATGATCTCTAGCTTTGAAGTCTTTAGTGAGAAAATGCAGAGAATCCAATAATTTAAAAAGTTCAAAATGCAAAAATAGTCAAGATTTTATGCTATAATGCAACATTTAGTACTTGAGAAAATCATCCATCTTTGGTATTTTTGTGATGCTTTGTTTTGTTTTTACGATTAAGTTTAGCTTTGGTCGTTGGATGCGGTGTTTCTGAGTTTTGTAAATAGTTTTGATGTCTTGAATGTGTTGCAAGTTTTTGACGATTTATTGCCCCTAGCTGAGTGTGCCTCTTGATGTGAATATGTACAGCAATTTCCAAGCCATGGTGGAATGCAATAAGAGGATATATATGGATAGCCCAGGATAGTGACTACACTAAGTATGTCCTGAATGGATATTTGCTAAGTGTCAGGCGATGGCCGATAGTACTTTACTACGAAGATAAGGATGTGGATATAGATAGAGGAGCTATCCTTTCACAATAGTGCCTGTTACCAGGTTTTCACCAGTTGCTTTTATTGTACCTTTTTATTTGTTTTTTCCTAGATTTTTTTTTATTTTTTATTTTTTTTGTTTTTTCTTTTTCCGTGCATTTGGACAACTCAAGTGTAGTATTTCTTCAGATGAATGTTGTTGGTTGGTTCTTCGAGCACATCTCTTTCTGAGGTTGTGAGTTGATAGGCACCTAATCCATAGACTGATATGATGACATAGGGACCCAACCAATTAGGTTCAAACTTCCCTTTCTTTTCTCGATCTTGTTGATTTCTTGGATTTTATTTGAGGACTAGGTCACCAACTTTGAAGTTGCGAGGGATGACCTTGTGATTGTAGCTCCTGCACATGTGTTGTTGATATGCTTTGAGATGAGTGTAAGCATGCTGACATCTTTCATCTAATAGTTCCAGTTCTTGCAGTCGGTTGACTCGATACACTTCATTTGAGATTAAGCCTTTTAGAGAGACTCTGAGAGACAGAATTTCTACCTCCAGCGGTAAAATAGCTTCGGACCCGTAGACCAATGAGAAAGGTGTTGCTCCTATAGGTATACAGATGCTGGTTCTGTATGCCCAAAGTGCTGGATTGAGTTGGATATTCCAATCTTTACCTGCATCATTTACTGTTTTCTTGAGAATCTTCAGTATTGTTTTGTTGGATGCTTTTGCTTGACCATTCCCCTGGGGGTAGTATGGTGTAGAGAACCAATGTTGTATTTTGAATTGTTCACATAGTTCTTGGACATCTTGGTTTTTGAATGGGCGTCCATTATCGGTGATGATGGAACTTGGAATACCATATCTGCAGATCAGATAGTTAAGGATAAAAGACCCAATTTGCTTTCCAGTTACTGTGGTCATTAGGACTGCTTCTATCCACTTGGTAAAGTATTATGTCACAGTTATAATGAACTTGTGTCCATTTGAAGATGAATGATGAATTTTGCCAACCAAGTCTAGCCCCCATTGACAAAAGGGCTAGGATGTTGTAAATGGTTGCAGTTCCTATGTTGGTGCATGTATCAGATTGCCATGGATTTGGCATTTAGGACACTTCTTGGCGAAGTGGTAAGAATCTTTCTCCATTGTAGGCCAGTAGTATCCCATCCTTAGAAGCTTTTTAGCAAGAGTAGTTCCACTTGAATGTGTTCCACAAATACCTTCATGAAGCTCATGTAAATCAGAATCAAAATCATTATGATCAAGGCAACAAAGAAGAGTACCATCTAGACCTCAACGGTACAAAGTGTCAGCAGTAAGGGTATAATGGGTAGCTTGTCGGATAAAATGATGTTTTTGGTTATGGGATTGGTCAATGGGTAAGATGTTGCTCTTTAGATAATCATATATCGGTCCATATAAAGGAGAATCTGAACCAGTTAAGGCGTAGATGACATGGGATTCAAAGTGGTCATAGGCTGGGGAGAACAGTTGCTCTACCAGGAACTCGTAATGACAATGTTGTTCTAGAATTTGTAGTAATGAAGCGATAGTAGCCATGACATCAGCTGCTTTGTTGTTCAACCTTGGTATCTGTTTGAAGGTGATGTGTACAAAATACTATTTGAAGTCATCCACCATTTGTTTGTAGGGTAGTAGCTTGTCATCCTTTGTTTTATAGTCGTTGTTGATCTGATTGACAACTAATTGTGAATCTCCATAGACCATTAACTCTATGATTTTCCATTCTACGGCCATTTTGATGCCTATAACCAATGCCTCATATTCAGCCACATTATTTGTGCATGGGAACATAAGCCTATATGATCTTGGTATAGTGTGTCCTTCAGGAGTGATGAATAGAATGCCAGCACCTGAACCATGTTGAGTGTAGGATCCATCAAAGTATAGAGTCCATTGCGTGGTAGAAATAGCAAGAACATCCCTGTCCGAAAATTCAATCTCCATAGTTTGTTTTCCTGGTAGCGGTGCTTCAGCTAGTTGATCTGCAATTGCTTGTCCTTTGATGGCTCTTCTTTCGGTGTATTGGATGTCGAATTCACTAAGAATCATGACCCATTTAGCCAATTGTCCAGTAAGAGTTGCTTTGTTGAGTAGGTATTTGAGAGGATCAATTTTTGCTACTAGCTTAATTGTGTGTGCTAGCATATAATGTCGGAACTTCTGAGATGCGAAGACCACTATTAGACAAGCCTTCTCAATGAATGTGTAGTTGAGTTCATAGCCATTCAATGTCCTACTGATGTAGTATATGGCTCGTTCCTTTCCTTGTTGATCTTCTTGTGCCAATAGTGCCCCCAGTGATATATCTATTGTTGAGATATATAGAATAAGGGGCTTTCCTGTGACTGGTGGTACTAGAACTGGTGGGTTCATCAGATACCGTTTGATTTGATAAAAAGGTTTTGCACACTTGGTCTCCCATCTGAAAGTTACATTCTTATGGAGCAAATGATTGAATGATAGACTTTTATCAGCTAATTGAGCGATGAATCGCCTGATTGATTGAATTCATCCTTGTAGAGATCTGAGTTGACTGATATTCTTCGGTGGTGGCATCTTCATAATGACTTGTACCTTTGCTGGATCTACTTCAATACCTTTAGCTAGGACAATGTAGCCTAGTAACTTTCCTGATGTAACCCCAAAGACACACTTCTTAGGGTTGAGCCGAACTTGGAATTTCTCCAATCGATCAAAGATCTTTGTTAGGATGCTGAGATGTTCTGCTCTGGTGAATGATTTAGCTAGTAGATCATCCACGTAGTTTTCCATGAATGTGTGCATCATGTCATGAAATATTGTTGTCATTGCTCTCCGATAGGTAGCCCCTGCATTCTTTAAGCCAAAAGGCATAACATTCCAACAATACGTTCCCCAAGGATAGGTGAATGATGTTTTGTCTTGATCTTCCGGGGCTATTTTGATCTGATTATAGCCTGAGAAACCATCCATTAGTGAGAGCATTGCATGGCCCACTGTGAGGTCTACAATTATGTCGATACTGGGTAGAGGAAAGTCGTCTTTTGGACAAGCTTTGTTGACATCTCTAAAATCAGTGCAGATTCTGATACTGTCGTCTAGTTTTGATACTGGTACTATATTGGAAATCCATTATGCATAGTCAATGGGTTGGATGAATCCGACATCTAATAACTTCTTGAGTTCAGCTTTGACCATGAGTGCTACCTGTGGATTCTTCTTTCGTAGCTTTTGTTTGACTGGTTTAACTCCTGGAGAGATGGACAAGTGATGCATGATTAAGTGTGGATCTACTTCGGGCATATCAACATATGACCAAGCAAAATTAATTTGCTTTTCTTTAAAGAAAATGATAAATGTCGATCTTTCCTCCTCTGTCAGAGATTCTGCAAGGTGTATGTTTTTAACTGCTTCTGTGGTACCAATGTTGATTGATTGAGTGAGCTCAATCAATATGGGTGATCACTCATGAAAGTGTTCTGGAAGAGTGTCAAGTCTCTCATCTTTAGGTGCCTTAAAAAGGTTTTCACCTCAGATGCGTCCTTTATTTTTACTTTTTTGTGATCTAGAGTTGCCATTGATTGGTTTTCAGCATCAGATCTTTTACTTGGTTCATTTTTGTGACTGAGAGACTTGGCACTCCCTGATTTGCAGATATCGTTACTTTGTTCGCTGGTAGAGCCTGTTTCCGAATGAACGGTACATAGGTAATGGATAATAGATTCGTCATCTGGGAAAATTGATATATCATGTATTCCAAGTTCGTCCCAGTCAATGAGGTCAGGAAAGACAAGCGGTAAGGAATCATTTGGTGGATCAAGTTCTGCTACTGTAAGTGTCAAGACAGAGGTTTCCTCATGATTGGTCTTGGTTTCAAAGAAGTCAAGGATTTCATCGAGGTCTTCGATGGTATAATCTTCTGTATAGACTTGTTCATAATGCTTCTGTTCACTTTCCTTCGTGTCATAGATATTCTGCGGTCCAAATTCAAGAGGTCTATCTTCTACGTTATGCTCTTCCTGAGAAAGGGGTATGGTGTCAGTATTATTAGGGATATCTGCAATAGCATTTGAGTAGCTACCCCATTCATATTCATTGGAATCAGTTTCTAAGGCATCATCCCAGATTCTATCAGTGTTGTGAACAGGTATGTTGTATGGTGAAAATAGATCTTTGATGATGGATACCATTTTGATAGTTTTTGTTGATTCGGTGTCAGATCCTGCTTCTACTTTTTGTATTTGTTCATAGACTATGCCTCCTCGGGGAGGAACAATGGTATCAGGAGATTATATTATCGGTTCTTGAGATATTGGTGTTTGAATATGAGCTACTGCTGTAGATATGGCCTTCTTGTGGCTTAGAAGCTTTTCCTGATGTAACTTTTGTTATTGACGTTCACGTGCCTTGCGGATTATTTTTGCTGACTCAAATAGTGCTTCCTGCCAGGATTCTTCTTTGTACTTCTTCTTTGCTTTCCATTAAGGTTTTGCAATTATGAGTGGCGTCTTTCTTAATAGGAAAGTGAGTTTACAACCCAATCCTATTTTGTCTCTATTGGGCTATGAAGGAAGATCTATGGGTTCAGTGACTCCTTCTTTGCGTTTTCCAATAGGTCCTTTACCGTCATATCCCATTTGCTGCATGATTAAGTATCCTTTTCCATATAGGTGTGTTGGTAGAACGATGTCCAAAGTAGCTACCCTATTATCTTCTTCCTCATCTTTGTATAACCAGCTAAGAATGTCCTTATCTTCTGATTCATGTGCTAGAGTGCCTAGTTGGATGAAGGTACCATCAAATTTGGTGATGGGCTGAGTTACTAGATGCGTTGATGTAGTAGGCAATCCATGAGATCTAGGTGATGTCGGTAATTTGGCCAAACACGTGGGTTCCAAAGAGTATTCTCCCATACCTTGGTCTTTGATTTGCATTTGCTGCTTGAAATCTCCAGATAATGATTTGTGCTTTGCTGTCTGTAGATCTGATGTTGAGGATCTATGCTTTTCTCTATTATGAGGAACTAAACTATCCTGGGCTGCCCCCATTGCATTGCAATGTTGAAATGGATTGTGATCAGCAAATATGGAGATCTCTTGTCCGTTATAAGGAAACTTGACACACTGGTGATACGTAGAAGGCACTGCTTGCATTTCATGTATCCAAGGTCGCCTCAACAAAATATTGTAGGTGAGATCTATGTCTAAGACCTGACACATAGTATTCTTTTGCACTGGTCCAACTTGAATGGGTAACATCATGGTTCCTTTAGATGACCTTTCCTCATCATCATATGCCTTTATGGTAATCTTCTTACGGGGATCAATAGACTCTTCTGAGAAGCCTAATGCATGGATAAGCTTTAAAGTACATATATTAAGTCTAGCTCCTCCATCTATTAAGACTCTTTTTACTCGATGTTTACAAACGATGACTTCAATATGGAGAGGGGTGTTATGCGGCTGACTCAAGGAAGTATTATCATGCTCTGAGAAGGTGAGATTATGAGGTCCTGTCATATGGGAGACCATGGCTTGAAATCTATCTGCATCCAGATCTTGAGGTACATTGGTTTCCAATAGTGCTTGTTCCAATATGTTTTTGTCTTTGGGTGATAATTTCAGCAATTCTAGTATAGATATCTGAGCTGGAGTTTTGCGTAGTTGGCTGACCAAATCATATTGGATCTTTGGTGGAGTAGTTGTAGGCATGGTATATCCTTTCAAGACATATTTATGAGTTCGGGTCATTACATTGATAGATTCATGATCATGTTGATCTCGGATGGTGATGACGTTTACCTGATGATCTTCAGCTGATATGAAATTTATGGTGTTATTGTAGATATGGTTGATATGAGCTCCGCGTGTATCATTTGAGGTTGAAGCTCCATCTTTGTTGTAATTTGGAAGAGGATTTTTAAAGGCTCCGTGGTCACCATTTGTTTTGAGACCATCTACTGTTAAGTCACCTCGATCAATCATGTCTTGAACAGTGTTTTTCAATCTCATGCAATCGTTCGTCCAATGACCCTTGTTACGATGGAAATCACAATAGTGTGAATCATTCCACCAAGGCGGTTTGATTTGGGGTTCATAGTTGTTGATTGCAGGCAAAGAGAGAATCTTGTTTGCCAAAAGTTCTCTGAATGCTGATTCTAGTGATTGCCCCAGTGGTGTGAAGACATGCTTTTGGAAATTGTTCATGTTGTCACGTGAATTGTTGTTAGGTCTTGGATTCATGGTTTTGTTTTGAGTATCGTTGGTGTTGTTTGTGTTGAGTTGTCCTTGATTGGTGTTTGGTGCATATGTGTTAGCGTTTGGATTAGCACCTTTAGGATTTTTCGTAGCTTGAGGATTTCCAGATAATGCGAGCACTGGTTGCTTAGATTTTGGATAATGCGATTCATTGTTGCCTTCATTTTTGTTTCGAGTCTAGAATCGAGACTTGTCCAAGTTGTTGTTGTTCTGGTTATTGTAGTTTGATGAGTTTGTTCCTTCTTTGAAGAATTTGAGTGTTCCCTTTTTGACACACGCTTCCTCTACTTGAATGTCATTTTCAATCAATTTAGTGAAAGATGGTATGCATTGGAGTTTGAGCCTGTAACTCATTTCACCATTCAAGTTGTCGATGAAGATTTCCATTTTCTCTTTTTCAGGAATATCTTGAGGATATCGTGATACCATATGTCGCCAGCGTTGAAGGAATATCATGAACATTTCGTTGTTCTTTTGTTTGGTGTTGCAGACGTCTAACATGGTTATAGCGTGTTGAATGTTATAGGAGTATTGTGTTATGAACTTGTTAACCAATTCATCAAACGATCTGACAGGTGGCGTAATTTTGGATAACCATTCCATTGTTTGCCCTTCCAAGCTTCTTGGGAATAACCTCATCAGATAGGTGTCATCATGAGCAAACTCAAGACTTATGGTACAGAATTCTCTGACATGATCACGGGGATCACTTTTTCCATCGTACTTGTCAAATTTAGGCACGTCTGAGTTTGGAAGGAAAGGGATCATGTGCAATCTCCTGTCAAAAGGATAAGGACAGATTTCATTTAAAGAGTATCGTACTGTTGTCCCTTGTTACATGTCTTGCATTTGTCTTTGTAACATTTGCATTTGTTGAGTAAGGGCAACCAAAGGCACATTGTTTTTCCAAGGGAAAGGTTCTTCCCTTGTATTGATCCTGGGTTGAAACAGTGTATGGAACGATATGTTTTGCTCGGGAAGATATTGTCTTGGTGTATGTTGCTCCGGTATGTTTTGATCCGGGATGTTTTGTCTTGGTGTATGTTGCTCTGGTATGTTTTGATCAGGGATATCTTGTTCAGGATCGCGTTCTTCCCTTTCTCGTTGTCATTCTTGATATTCGTAATGCTAAGGTTGTGTTCTAAACACATCTACGTCAAGGTTTTTCAGGGAGTTTTACTCCTTTACTTGTGAGCATGAGCAAATATTTTTCTTTGTCATTTTCCATGAGCCTTTCTACAAGCTTTTGGAATGAAGCGCTTTCCTGACATTCCTGAAGAAGCTCTTCAGAAATTTCAATATCCTCTAGGTGTGGACCTTCAAAAGGATTTGACAACCTTCGATTCATACTAGACTCTGCGTGTGTCTCACTTTGTTGGTTTTGTTGAGAGTAGTAACAGGCATTTTAGTAGAAACTTTCAATGACGAAGGGGACAAAATCTTCTTCGATATGTTGCTCGAGGGTTAGTGGTTCAAGTCGGGGTGAGTTATAAGTGATACACTCATCGGGTAAGAATGTCAGATTAATCCTTTCTCCATGGTTTATGATTTGATTAAAAGCGGATTTTTGACAATATGCCCTAGTCTTTAAAGGCTCTTTGTCAAATTCGTTGGATTTGTTTTGGATATAATGTTTGACGTGATGAAGGAATACTCGATGAGATTTGAAGAGTTGACGATTGATGTATAAAAACTTGTTTCTCTTGATGAATTTGGAAAAACTAGGTTGTTGTTTCTTCAACGTGATGTTATGATAAAGATTCTTTCTTCTCAGAATATGGGGATTAGTCATGCATAAGTGATCAATGGTTTCCTTTGATTTGTTTGGATTCAGTTGATCTTGTTTTGAAAATTCAAGTCTTACTCTATCAAAATGAAGGTTTAGATGCCCCTTCATGACAAAGCGTGTCAAATGATATGGATAAAAGCCTCCCGATATGGAGACTTGATTTGACAACCTGAAATTTTTAAACAAGTGTTTTTGAGATGAAATTCATGAGATGGTAAAGGATTCTTTTGATACTTGTGATGAGGTTTCCGTATTATGATAGGATAGATATGTTTTACCGTGCGATCAGTTTTGGATTTTTACAACGTTTGTTTTGACACAAACTTTGCTCAGGAAGTAGCTTTTAAAGTTTTGTTTTCGCTACTCTGCTTTGATGAAAAATAATGCTGATGGAAAAAGGCTTCTGAAGATGTTTTCAAAAATTTTAAAATTCCTCACTGTTTTGCCCCCTATCTTTTTGCTTTTGGTCACGCGCTAAAATAGAGACAAGATGCGCTACCAAATTTACTTCACGTGCTAAAAGAATGACCACACGCGCTAGGCTGCCCCCAGCCATGCGCTAAAGTTTTGATTGTTTAAAATTTTGTTTTCTGTCTGCTTTGAAAGGCTATGCGCTAGTATGGGTCTGTGACACGCTAACTGTTAAACCCCAAGTACTAAAGTTTGGTTTTCACGCGCTAAACTATTTTCCCGATGCGCTAATTGTTTAACACTATGTTGGAATTTGGATAAAACGCTACTGTTTTGAACAGACACGCTAACTTGATGCTTGGATGCACTAACAGAAATACCCTCCGCGCTAAGGAGTTGATCCCACACCCTAATCTGCCCCTATTTTTCCTTTGGTTGGTTTTTCTGCAATTTTCGGATTTGATTATGAGTTTTTCAGCCTTGATGGATGATTTTCTAAAGTAGTAAATGCAAGCATGACACAAAGAAGACAACCATTTTTGCCTAATCTAACAAAAAGAGTATGTTCTACGAGGATGTGTTCGAATCCTCAATGTTTTAACAGTTTTGGATACAAAAAATACACTTCAGAAAGACTCTTTATTCAAAGGTCATAAATAACATCATAGCCCACTAGTTTCGATACTCTGTCAGCTCAAATAGTCGTGTCACCCTCTAGAGGGCGCCCTTTTTTTGCCTTTTGCTAGAAATTAACTCAAAGTGAATTGCTTCACAATTGAGTAGTTATCTTCGGAGATATATGGTGAGTAATCTTGGGGGCGAATTCTTCCCCACCCTTGCACTATGATGTTATAAATGTCTGGTTACTGACTCGGTTCAAAGTTTCTATTTCTATGGCTCATAATCAGGCTTCTTGTTTGGTCGTCAGTGATAAAATCCCTCAGGAGGCTTCCCAACCTTTAGAACAAAGGCTTTACGTATCTCGAGGATACCAAGGGAAGGCTAATCGTTGCGCGCAACCGTTGAAAAGGACTTTCATCACTTTCTACTTTTGATTATAGTGGGTTGAAACACTTGGCGTCAAAGCCATTTCCCACTTAGGTCGTTCCTTTCACACTGGCCATAAATGGCTTTAAGAGTTGATTCCAACTCCTCGGGAAGGCAGGCCTGCTAAAGGATTTGCTACTTGAAGTAAAGAAAGCTTTTAAGAGTGGTCTGGATTTTTGATCATCCAGTTAAGGGGAGAGCATACTCCTTCCACTTTCGAGACAAGACAAACAATTTTTCTTTTTAGCCTTTCAAGATAAATGATTTGCTAACCTCTATTGGGAGATGTTGCTCCAAAAAAGCATGGTGTTAATTTTACTTCTCCAAATCAGTGATTATTTAATCTAAGGAAATAACCGAGTCAACAAAGCAAAAGGTTCGATTTGGTCAACAAAAGAAAAATCGGCAAACCAAAGGGGAATAACTTCCCGCTTTGATTTCAACAAAACTTTTAGGTGAGGTTCTTTCCTTTGCAAAAAAAATTGAAAATTGAATCCTTTTATACACCAAAGGATGGTAAGGTTCTTTTTATTTTTGCAAAAAAAGAATGTTTGTCTTGTTCTTTTTAGAGCTCCAAAAATAGGTTTTCTCCTATGAAAGCAAGAAATGTTATGTTTAGTGGTTCTTTTTATAGCCCAAAGGAAATAAGTGAGTTCAATTTTTAAGAATAAAAGAAGTTTAAAAATTTAAACTAACTTAACTAAGTTAGTGAAAATCCTAACTATCTTAATATTTTTAAAATTTTAAGCTCCCATCTGCAACAAATTTGTTAGAATCCTGCAAAAGAACAAGTTGAAAATGTTAGATGGTTGGTGGACTTCAACAAGTCTATTTTTTTAATTCCCAGTTACAGAGTTTGAAACTTTGATTTCTGTTTGTTTTTGATGCGCTACAGAACAAATTGTATGCGCTAAAAGAAAGTGGTGACACACTACTCTGTCTTCGGGATACGCTTCTCTGTGTGTCGAAAGCGCTGCTCTGTTTTTCTCCCGCGCCAAGACCTAGAGGAAAAATTTTAATATTCTTATGCGCTAATAAACAAACTTTACGTGCTAGGTGATGGACCCCACGCGCTGAACAGTGAACTGGATGCGCTAGGTTGTTAACCAGATGCACTAGGGAATGATTCTGATGCGTTGATTCTCATTTTCTGTGGACTTGCAAAAGTGGTTATATTTCAAAACTGATTAGATATATGGGGTAATGCCCCATGGTGGGCGCCAGAAATGTATGCGGGAAAAGCGGGATGATAGAACTCGAAATGTGGAAAACGAAACTCTATGGAGCCTTGCTCACACACCCACATGACTTCTTGGTGCAAGCTATGGAGTCACAAAGTATAACTCAGCTTCCCAAGGATGGTTCCATGGTTCTCTATCTTGCACGGTCCCTCAAACCAATGTTTTTTCTCTTAGATCACTGAGCAAAAATGGTTTAGGGATGGCAAATGCACGAACGAGGGATGTTTTTTGTTGATTTAATATGAGATGCATCCTAAGCTATGCATGATGCCACAAATGCAATAAAATAGCTATAAGATGACAAGGTTAGTAAACAAAAACTATCCTAGCATACTATATTAGTTCATGATTTAAGCTATATGATAAGGAACATACTCTAAATTAGCATATTTAGATTAATTCCTGATTTAAAAGAGAAGCTAAATGATGAGCATATAAAATATGAAAGCTTAAATGGATTTGAGTATAAGTGAGATGTTAAAGTCTTGGATCCTTTTAAATGGATGAATGTGAGCTCTATTTATAGAAAAAATAGAGCAATGGATGGCTAGGATTGAAAGGTTTAATCAAGGGTCAAGTTTGAAAGTTGGGAATCCATGTTTGCAATTGGCACCAATGAAATGGTGACAATTGTCAACATAAGGTTGGTTGAGAGGAGGTGTAAGAAGCATTAAATGCTTGAGAAGACCTCGTGGTTACCCTAAGGGTTAAGGGTTAAGGTTAGGCTAAGGTTATCCATTGGATAAAGCTTTTACCCAAAGGATAAAGTCTTGTGCAAAGGTTTAAGGATAACCATGGTCAAAACAATAAATGCTTGATGAGACCCTTGGGTTAGATGGAGGTTGAGTTTATGAAAATTCTTTAACCATGTAAGAGGGTTTGAGTTAACCATTAATGGTTATGAAGACTTTGTGGATAACTTTGTAAGAGTCCTTCCAAATTTGGGGGCATTCAACAAGTTAGCTTGTTGAATGGATAAAGGCTTTAATGCATTTTGAAGACTTTACTCCAAATTTGAGAAGTGACCTCCTCAAATTTAGGGGAAAGGGATAATGGATGGGTTTTGGTTTAATTTATTAGGTTTAGAAGAATTCTAGAAGAATTAGGAATAAGATTTAGGATGCAAATGGGAAGTGTAGGATTTTGCAAGTGGGTGAGGGAAAATAGGTTTTATTAAAATAAATTGCTTTATTTTAATTTGGTTGTAATTAAATAAATTAGATTTATTTAATTTAGGATAACTATCTTAATTAAAATTGAATTTAATTAAAAAGTGGACAGGGGCTTTAATTGAATAAAATGAATTATCCTATTAAATGGTATAGTGAATTTAATTGAGTAATTTACTTAATTAAATAGAGGAATGCAGATAATTTAATTAAACTGGATTTAATTAAACATAGAAATGAACATAAAATATTCATTTAGAAATATGGTCATTTTTATACGTCTATAGATACCATGTGAGATTTTGCCAAGATCAAGAGGCAATGGAAAGCACAAATAAGAGAGACAAAATATATGATAGGAATAAACTATATTCTATCAAGATGCAAAATATGATCAACTGAATCATTACAAGATATAGATTGATTGCCTATACAAACAATGTAGATGAGTCTGCTTATATAGGCAAGGCTAGGTATATGTGAGCACACAAACATGACATGTGACTCAATAAGAAACAAGGGTAGGTAGGAAATAGGTGTGGGTAGGTAGGAGAAACAATATAATATTCTACATGAGGTGGAATGTAACAACAAGATCACACCATAAAAGGTGGAATTTCTCCTACACACATTATCCCAATGTGGCACAAACACCCAAGTGTCTCATACCCAAACTACTATGAAATACATTTACCTAAGTAAACTTAAGTAAAGTGTAATAATATCCAAGATGAATAATTATTTACACCAACAATATCTCATAAGCATTGCATCACATCATAGGCATCATAAGCATATATAGAATCATACATCATAAGTAAATGCATCACACAAAATACATGTACATGATCGCTGCTAATAGATCATCTCTCATATATATAAAAAATAATGTGTCATGATACAATGATGTCAAAAATCATATGATTACAAAATCACTCAAAGGTGTCGACATCATAATACAAAACTGATACAAAATGGACTAGAGAGAGCTATGATGAACTCCCTCCCTCGGAGCCAATGGGCCTTGAAGGAATCTGATCTCTTGAAGGCCTAGCCCCTAGATCTTGTATCTGCCCCCATAAAAGAGCATGTCTTGAAATACCATCTCTCCACAAGAGAAGTTAGCAATATTGGGTTCGCCTGAAAATCAGGCATGAAGGTAATATATCACAAACCCACAACCTCTATCATTGCTCAATCCCCAATAGTTAGGTTCGACTGTAGCTGTTGTGTCATAGGAATCTCTCTCATGACTCCAACTATGCAAGATAATCCTGCTGTATATGGTGACAATGGATACAACAATAATAAAAGACTAAATGAATTCAACCACAAAATCCTAGCCTAACAACAACAAAGATCCACCATAACATATGAAGATTACCTAAGACAATGCAAATCAAATGAAATCACAAAGATTATACCATCACATGTCCAATAGGGTTTGGATCTCCATTGATCTTGCTTGATATATTTTCTTTCAAATTTTATGTGTGCACAAGAGTTCAACAAAGAACGGAAATGTGGTTGCAAGTAGGCTTGATTGCATATGAAAGTTCGAATGCTAGAGTAGTCTAGGAGTTCGGGTTGATAATGAAGGAAGTATCCCCTTATATAGAAGACACCATAAGAAATGGAGGGATAAGATTGAGAGGTGTAAAAGATAAATGGTCGGCTAAGATTAGAGGGTAGGTAGAGAAAATAATAAAATAATGAGAGGGCATGTAGTGTAGGAATTAAGAGATGAATGACATTAAGAGATGAATGACATGTGTCATGGGTAGAAAAGGTTAATGAATTAATTAAATAAATAAAGATTCATGTAATTAATAGAAGTGGGATCAATTAAATAAATAAAAGTATTTATTTAATTTAGGAAAAGGATAATTTAAATAAATAAAGGTATTTATTTAAATGAGAAATAAGGCTAGAAGAGGGTAAATGAATTAATTAAATAAATAAAGATTTATTTAATTAATAGAAGAATTAGGCTAAAGTTATTAAATAAATAAAGATATTTATTTAATTAGACAGGACAATTTTAGGTGTCTACATTTTGCCCCTCTTTGAGACAATGCAATTTGTCGCGTTGTTTCAAAGAAGATGATATGAACTGATACAAAGTTGCCCCAAGATGGGAATGATATGCCCCCTCGAGAGATTAGATGAAAATATCTGGAAAGATCGTAGGCAATCTCTCGATAAGAAAGAAAGGCTAGAATGGACTAACCGGATAGGATAGAGTGACAAAGTCATGGGATAAAGAAGACTAACTCGGGAGACTAGGGCTAGGGTAGTCTATAAGATAGACTATGAGGGAACACATCCTCATTATCATCCACACATCCAAGAGATCAAAGTGCAGAGAGAGAATAGAGCAGCACTAGTCAGCAGCGATGGCATTGGTTCACAGATTCGATCGCGTTCGCCGATTTCAGAGGCTAGCAGATGCAGGAGAGCCAGTGAGTACCACCAAACCTCCTTGTACTTTGTCGCAATAAATGTTGTCATAAATGCATATTAGGTAGCGCATTTAATGCATTTAAGATATGTCAAGCGGGGTCAAAAAATACTAAGGCACGTCTATGCTGGTGCCAAGCGCATCTGGGTTGGCTAGGTGCGTTTGTGTTTGTGCCAGGCACGTCTATGAATGCAAAGGCATTTTGTCAAATGGGCGTGTTTATGCTATATAGGCGCGTCTATGTAGAGCATAGGTACGTCTATGTATGTCAAGCGCGTCTGTGCAGAGAAGACGCATATGTGCAGTATGTAAGCGCGTTTATGTCATAAAGGTGTGTTTATGTCTTCTAGGCCAAATCGACAATTCTGTGATGAACATACGTTGTCGATTGGATAAGTTGTTGAGAGGATACACTCAAGCAAGTCCTCTAGGGAAGACTAGAATAGCAGATAGGGCTAGGATTGACAATTCTATGATAGAACATACGTTGCCAATTAGGAAACTACTCAAGAGGATACACTCAAGCAAAGGCCTAGGATAAGATAGATCGAGGCACTTTGTGATGAACAGGGAATGCCAAAATATAGTACTTTGTGATGAACAGGGAGTGCAAACACATAGTACTTTATGATGAACAGGGAGAACTAAAAAGAGCAACACTTTGTGATGAACAGGGAGTGCCACTAGGATTGACATAGTTGATTTGCTTGACTGCAAGAGGACCTACCTATGTTGGAGTCACGAGAGAGATTCCCTTCAACTTAGAGTTTGCGAGCAGAGCTGACATTCAAGGATAGAGTAGCAGTTGAGGTCGTGGGTTTGTGATATATTTTGTATGTGCCTGAGTTTCAAGCGAACATGGGATTGCTAACTATATTAGCTGAGAGATGGCACTCATAGACTTGTACTTTTTATTTGTCGATGGGTGAGATGCCAATCACCTTAGAGGATGTGTACAAGATACTAAGGATACCAATCGATGGGGAGTTAGTACCATACGATCGAGACGGAGACAGGGATGCACTGAGATGAGTGTTCCAGGATTCGGGATTAGAGATGAGGGCTGGACACGTGGCTTGCGATACCATGACACAGACAAGATTAGCACTACCAACAGTACTGGTAGGAGTGATCAGTGGGTTCCTCTGTCCGGATGGGGTGACACGAGGATTGGTTGTGAGATAGGGGAGTACAGTGGAGACATTGGTGACAGAGCACACCAAGTTTGCATGGGGACCGTGTCTACTGACACACTTGTACTATAAGTTACATCAGTTTGTATACCATGGATCAACAGGATTGGGCTGCAGAGTGAAATTGTTGCAAGTGTGGGCATATGAGCATTTGCCAGTGACATGACTAATTCATTTCAAAGGCCGAGGCCATGGGCGCAGTTTTGTGCATTTGTATGATATGATTACATCTCAGCCATGGATTGGGAGATTAGAGTACTGGCACAAGGTTATTGATGAGATCGACACTATAGTATGGAGGTCATACCGAGAGTGCGAGGAGTGGGAGGATGACGCAGTGGAGCTGCCATATGTGTTTAGGAGAAGGTATCTGATTGGGCAGACTCCATATGTTCTTGAGAGGTAGTTGGTGGATAGGGTGGGCAGGCAGTTCAACAAGATACATCGGATGCCACGGGGTTTCGGGATGTATGCTCGGAGAGTGAGAGATCACGTGCACTTCGGGTCATTGTTATCTTATGATCAGGCAGTGACGCAACTGATAGAGATGATTCCCTTGCCTTTGGATATGTGGCCAGAGATAGTGGATGCAGGGATGGATGCAGAGTATACTACATATTGGGCAGAGCATCTGTTTCCACGGTTGACGGATCTAGGGAGCTGATAGATGGAGATGGTAGAGGTGATGGGGATGATGATGGAGATGGCAGAGGTAGAGGTCGATGGAGGAGGTGGGGTATAGTAGGAGAGAGGAGAGTGGCTTTGAGGAGGGAGGGTGGAGAGGAGAGGCAAGCTTGGCAGGGTCACATAGTGAGGGGCAGAGGTGGATTGTCTTTACAAGTGCCAACAACACAGGTTCTCGGACATATATAGGGACAGGGATAGGGACAGGGGCAGCCACAAGAGAAGCCACAGGTAGTGAGGGGGGAGAGGAGGAGGATGAGTTATTGGATTTGAGGGAGATCTACTAGGGACAGGAAGATGAGATCCAGGATCTCGAGTGGGAGAGGGATAGGCTCAAGAGACAGCTGAGGGACACTGAGCGAGAGAGGGATCAGGCTATCCAGCACTATACAAAGGTTGAGACAGCACTAAGGGCAAGGAGGTAGGCAGCATAGGATACAGGAGCGGGATACGCCTATGTTCTGCGAGCCGGGGAGGAGATAGGATACTAGAGAGACCTATACTATGGAGCAGTGCCACCAGAGCAACGGGATAAGAGCTTCTGTAGACCATCACAGACAACGACAATCACTGGAGAGAGGGACAAGAGACAGGCATCGAGAAGTGGGGTCATAGGTCCTCCACCATCACCAGATAGAGGGGACAGGAGAGATGATCCTGGGGCGGGTCCTTCCAAGGCTCAAACTCCATCGAGGCCAGCCAGCTCTGAGGGAGGGAGTTCATCATAGCCTTAGAGGGCTCCCTATGTATCAGTTTGTACCATTTTGTATCATGATGTAGACACCTTCGGGTGATTGTAGCCATATGATTTTGACATCATTGTATCATGACACTTATGATTTTATATATATATATATATATATATATATATATATATATATATATATAAAGTACATAGACACATACATCACATAGAAACATAAGCATCACATAGGTACACACACACACACACACACACACACACACACACACACATATATATATGAGATGATTCATCCTTGCGAAAGCGTACCTATGTGATGCTTATGTTTCTATGTGATGTATGTGTCTATGTACTTGATGAAATGCAATATTTTTGTTCTTTTATGTTTTATATGTTATGCAAATGCAAATGTAAATGTATAAAATGCAGATGAATATGATAATGCAAATAACTATTTACATGATGAAAATATAAAATGTGCTAACTTGTGTTGTGTACAGGATGTGATGCGATTGTGATATCTATATCTATGTATGATATGCTAATATGTGGTAATATAGGTGCAACTACATGAAATACAAATGTTTTTGGTGTGTCATTATACTCAATCGTGTGATAGTACGCTACACAGACCTAAGAAGGATGATGGAGGTCAATCAATAAAGGGGGATGGAAGATAAAAGATATGAAAGTGAATGAGCTTCTTGTGTGTTATCATCATTGAGCTATATTATGGCAAAATAGGTTATGACAATCCAGATATATGTTCGACCCAGAAAGTCATTGTACCTATTTGCATGGAGATAAGACAGTTGCAAACAAAGAATGACCCAGTTCATACTAGACTCACAGTGTCCTCATATCCTTGGACAAGTCATAGCATTACTAAGAGACAATCCATAAACATCAAAGAAAAATAGGTGATGATACCCCATCCTCGCCTTTCTAGTCAAAGACATCATGGAGATAAAATCTCTAGTCAGAGACATCTTGGAAAAGCTAAAAGACATGTCACCAAAAGATAAAATCAAAAGAAAACCAAGACTCGACACCAACATCCATTGTAGTACTCAAGTTTAGTGTCTCTTGTCACTTGTATAAGTCTATTTGATTGTGGTCACAATGTTTACTTTCACAAAAGGAATACATAGCACTGAACCATAATGTTGTCTGAGTTTGTTAAAAGATTTGATTTGTTGAAGCCCATTGTTGCTTGTGTCTCATCTGAAACTAATTGAATCCATGAAACTGATACTTTATTGTGGAGACGATGAAACTTTATTGTGGATTGGTGATGCAAGTGTTGAATTATTGTGGATTGCGCAGATAGACTGAAGAAAATTGGAAGAAACTGTACTCCTCAGAACATGCGATGTTCTCAGTTCCACACCCATCACTAGACGTAGGATTTTCCTTAGCCATAGATAGGAGCTAATTTATTATGGACAGAAAGAGGTGAAAAGGAGGGATTATTATGAATGACTCACCAATCTTGGGTAGATCAATAACAAGCCACGATGGGAATGGGTAAGTTTATTATGAATGGATAGGTTGTGAGTGTGTGCAAAGTGAAAGGATGAAATGGAATCTTGAAGGAGGGAGGAGAAATATCTCTACGCATGGCGCCGGTGACCTGATTTTCACCATGGTACTTGCCCAGGGCGCCACCGAAGTGGTTTTCACCGTTGGACGAAATGTTTTTCTATTTTCCATTTTTTTTGTGTGTCACAAGGCACCTATTTGCCAGGTTTTCACCAAGTAACGATTTTTTATGTTAATGATTTTTTTGTATTTTTAAATTTTATTTTATTTTATTTTTGAATTGGGATACTCTGAAGAGCTATGTGTCAAACTTGTGAAGGTGCATGCTGTTGATAGTATCCTTCAAAGGTTCACCATCTGGAGTTGAGAGCTGATATGCACTGAATCCATAGGCTGTTGTAATGATGTAAGGACCAAGCCAATTTGGTTCGAATTTCCCCCTCTTCTCTTTGTCTTGCTGATTTTTAGGATTTTCTCTGAGAACTAAGTCACCTACCTCAAATGTATGAATCTTGACTTTATGATTGTAACTGCGACTCATTCGTTGTTGATAAGCCTTGCAATGATTAAAAGCAGTTTGTCTTCGTTCATCCAATAGTTCAAGTTCTTGTAAGCGAGAGACCCTGTAGTCTTCATCACTAATAATGTTTTGTAAAGAGACTCGTAAAGAGGGTAACTCGACCTCAATAGGAAAGATAGATTCAACACCATAGACAAGTGAATAAGGTGTGGTTACTGTAGGTGTGCAGACGCTTGTGCGGTAAGCCCAAAGTGCGAGATTAAGTTGGATATGCCAATTGCAGCCAGCGTCATCGACTGTCTTTTTTAGGATTTTAAGAATGGTTTTATTAGACACCTCAACTTGGCCATTACCTTGGGGGTAATAAGGTGTGCAGAAACGATGGGTAACATGGAAGCGATCACAAAGTTCACGAACATCTTGATTTTTGAAGGGACGCTCGTTATCAGTGATGATGGAAATAGGAATACCGTATCGACAAATGATGTAGTTGAGAATGAATGTAGCAATCTGTTTTCCAGTGACTTGTGTAAGAGGCATGACTTCAATCCATTTTGTGAAATACTCCATGGCGGTGATGATGAATTTGTGTCCATTGGAGGAAGGAGGGTGAATCTTGCCTATAAGATCGAGTCCCCACTAGCAAAAGGGCCAAGGAGTCGCAATTGGTTGAATTTATTGCACTGGTGCATGAATGAGGTCTCCATGAAGTTGACATTGCTTAATTTTTTTGACAAACTGATATGAGTCTTTTTCCATATTGGGCCCGTAATATCTAGTCCTAATGAGTTTCTTGGCTAAGGTAGGACCACTAGAATGTGGACATATTGAGAAGATTGGTGAATGAAAGTGCGACGTCGATTGTTGGATAAGTCAGGAGGAAGGGTATTATTACGAAGGTATGTGAAAGTGGAACCATATAACTGGGAATCGGGACCAACAACACATATCATCTCAGTAGGAGTGATCTCATACGAGGGAACCAAAAGGTTATCCACCAAGAACTCATAGCGGGTTTCATTTTGTGGTAGATCGATCAGTGAAGCAATAGTAGCCATGGCGTCTGCGGCTCGATTCCTCTCTCTTGGAATCTGCTCAAAGTCTAACTTCGCAAAATGTTGTTTCAGGTCATCCACCATTCATTTGTAAGGCATTAATTTTTCATCTTTTGTTTGGTAGTCATCAGTTGCCTGACGAATTACAAGTTGAGAGTCCCCAAAAATATGAAGTTCTTATATCCTCCACTGAACTGCAATTTGTAATCCAGTTGTTAATGCCTCGTATTCTGCTATGTTATTAGTGTAAGGAAATGATAATCGATATGATTTTGGTATGGAATCCCCTTGAGGTGTGATGAAGAGGATGCCAGCTCTTGCACCATGCTGTGTGTATGAGCCATCAAAGTATAGTTGCCAAGGCTTTGTGTGTGATATTGTCAAGATGGACTCATCCGAAAATTCTGAAGTTAGAGGAGAATCATCTATCATGGGAGCATTTGCTAATTAATCTGTGATAGCTTGTCCTTTTATTGCTTTTCTATCTACATATTCAATGTTGAATTCACTCAAGAGCATCACCCATTTGGCTAGTCGACCAGTAAGCATTGCTTTATTGAGAAGGTATTTCAATGGATCTATTCTTGCGACCAACTTAGTTTTATGAGTTAGCATATAATGTCGTAATTTCTATTGAAGCAAAGACCACAACGAGACATGCATGCTCAATTGGTGTGTAGTTTAGCTCATATCCTACCAAAGTACGACTGATGTAGTAAACTGCCTTTTCTTTGCCCTCAACATCTTGTTGTGCTAAGAGTGCCCCCAGTGTTGTTGAAGTAGTGGATATGTATAGTAATAGGTGTTGATCTAGAACCAGTGGAATCAAGACTGGCAGATTCAGAAGATAATCTTTGAGTATCTCGAAAGCCTGTTGACAATTATCATCCCATTTGAATTTGATGTTTTTGTGTAGAAAATGTTGAAAACGATGACATTTATCTTCAAGTTGTGCTATGAATCTTCATATGGCCTGGAGTCTCCCTTGCAAAGATCGAATTTGACTAATATTTCTTGGTGGTTGCATCTCCAGGATGGCCTTGACTTTTGTTGGATCGGCTTCAATTCCTCTTTTTGAGACAATGAATCCCAGGAGCTTCTCGGAGGTTACTCCAAAGACATATTTCTTGGGGTTTAATCTTACTTTGTATTTTTCCAACTGATCAAAAATGACTGAAAGTATGTCCAAATGTGTATCTCTATCTATTGATTTTCCCAAGAGGTCATCAACATAATCTTCCACAGTAAAATGAATGAGATCATGAAAGATAGTAGTCATGGCTCTTTGATATGTAGAGCCTGCATTCTTTAGTCCAAAGGGCATGACATTCCAGCAGAAAGTTCCCCAAGGACAAGTAAATGTTGTTTTGTGTTGATCCTCGAATGCGATTTTTATTTGATTATAGCCAGAGAATCCATCCATCAAAGATAATATCACATGACCTACTATGAGATCTATGATCAGGTCGATATTTGGCAATGGAAAATCATCCTTAGGACAAGCTTTGTTGATGTCCCTGAAATCTATGCATATTCTGATGCTACGATCTGGTTTACTGACAGGTACTAAGTTGGAGATCCATTCAGGATAATCAATTGGGCATATGAATCCGACATCCAATAATTTTTTGAGCTCCTCTTTGACTAATAATGCCACTTGTGGATGCATCTTTCTTAATTTCTATTTCACTGGTTTTGCCTCTGGTTTGACTGTCAAATGATGCATTACTAAATCTGGATCTAGTCCAGGCATATCAACATATGACCATGCAAAATTGATTTGTCGCTCTATGAAGAAACTTATGAACTTTGGTCTTTCTATCTCTGTCAGAGATTGAGTCAGGAATATGTTATGTGGAATTTCTTATGTACCAATGTTTGTTTTGATGGTCTCCTCTACTAACATAGATGATTTTTCTTCATATGATGCTGGGAGAGTGTCGAGCCTTCCATCATTGGGTGCCTCAGAGAGGTTTTCGCCCTCAGATATGTCCTTTCTTTTTACTTTTTTGGGGTCAGACAACACCACAACGTGGTTTTCACCATAAGACCCTTGATTTGTTTTTATTTTTATATTTTTACGACTGGAAGGTCCAACACCCTCACCAAAATATGCCACACTGTTGAGTTCTATAGTGTATCCTGCCTTATGGTCCCCAGGGGGAAGATCATCTCGTATGCCTAGATAGTCAATAAAGGCTTCATCATTTTGGAATGTGTCGAACTGTACAGGTCCTTCATGGTCCCAGTCAATAAGTTGGTGGTGGACAAGGGGAAGACCTTCAATGTTTTCAAAGTCAACAGGATTAAGGGTGAAGATGTAGTTATATTCAGGTATGTCGAGGTAGTTGTCAAGGTCATCGTTGGCACTCTCCTCATTTGTCTCGATCATGACTGAATCCAAATTGTCATCACTAGTAGCGCATTCCGGGACGGGTGTCCTCATTCTTTGTGATTTTGACCTAGGACCTAGAGGCAAAGACTGTGTAGGATCCTCAGGGGTTGTTTCTTGACCAGCTTTGAATTTTCTATAAAATTCCTCCTCTTTCGTGGGTTCACCTGGTTCTCTGAATGTCTCGGTGAGTTCATAGTCACTGAAGGATTTGTCTGAATCCCATTCCCATTCATTTGAGTTACTGGAGTAACAGTTCTCTTGTTGATTTTTGGCAGCTTTGATTTGTAATGTTTCTTCTATCTTTCAAGTATTTACCTTGGAAGACATGAAACCGAGTCCTTTCGTGTGCTCCTTTTTAAATGTCAATTCTGGTTGCAAAGGTTGAATGATACCTTCCTTTCTTAAGCCAAGATGGATTTTACCATCATACCCAAATTTTTGTAGGATCTTGAATCCTTTGCCATATTTCTCACATGGTATGCTGATGTGATCTTGTGTATCATTTTCAGGGTCTTTGTAAAGCATTTTGTATAATTCTTCTTCTTCCATTTCACCCCATCTTTGGAAGATAGTAGGATCCCATTTGAGTGTAATGATAGATACCCGTTTAGAAGGATATGGTCATCCATATTCTTTTGGTGAACTCATAACTTGTTGTAAGCACATGGTTTGATTCAAAGTGTATTCACCCATGCCTTTGTCCTGATATTTCCCTTTAAGCTCACCTTGTTTTGATGTCAAAGGTTTTAATGTTTTAGGATCAATGTATTTAGAGGAAGGGACAACTTCCCTATTACTTGGAATGATCGTGTCAATTTTTGGTCTCAAGCTATTGCAGTATATAAATGGATTAGGATCCCCATTAACTTTTATTTCAACTCCATTGTGAGGAAACTTAATGCATTGGTGGTATGTAGATGGGACTGCCCTCATCTCATGAATCCAAGGACGTCCTAGCAATATATTGTATGTGAGATCCAGGTCAAGAACTTAACAAACTACATCCTTTGTAACTGGTCCAACTCTAAGAGGTAAGGTGACTATGCCTTTGGATGAACTCTCTTCATCATCATATGCCTTGATGGTAATTTTGTTTGTAGCATTCATGACTTTATCAGAATATCTGAATTATATTATTGTGTTCAAATTACAAGTGTTCAGACTTGCTCCTCCATCTATCAGAACTCGTTTTATTCGATGTTTGTGTAGGAAAGCTTCAATGTGCAAAGGTGCATTATGTGGTTGGTTCATAGAGGCATTGTCAACTTCTATAAATGTAAGGGAGTGTGGAACGGAAAGGTATCCCACCATGGCTTGAAACTGGTCCACATTCAGATCAATAGGAATAAAAGTGTCTCTCAAGATTTTGTCAAGAATGGCTTTATGTGCGGGGGATATGCGTAAGAGCTCGAGGATGGAGATAAGTGCGGGTGTCTTCCCTAATTGTTCTACAAGGTCATACTCAGGCTTAGTTGATGAGGAAGCGATGTTTTTAACTGGAGCACCTTACAAAGTGAATTTACCTCGACGAGTTGTAACATTACATTCAGAGGTAGGTTCGGAAGAAGATCCAATGCCTTTTAGGACAATCTTGGGTCTTTGGGTGGAATTTTCAGGCGTTTTGTCCTTGATGATAATGGTAGAGACATAATTGTCCATCAAAATGTGATTAACAGTTGAGTCATAGTTATAGGATGCTCTTGTATAGTTGGTTTGGTCATCTGTGGCTTTTGCTTTTCCCTTGTCATGTTTTGGGAATGGTTCTTTAAACATTTCATGTTATTGATTGGATGAGTGTCCCTCAATCTCAATGTCACCTCTATCAATGAGATCTTGTATGATGTTCTTCAGTTGATGACAATTTCTTGTTTTATGACCCTTTCTCTTATGAAATTCACAATACTCATCATCATTCCACCAATTTGGTTTAATCTTTGGCTCATATGGAGGCAGATCTGGGATTGTTATTATTTTGTTTGCCACTAGCTTCTTGAAAACTGATTCTAGTGATTCTCCCAATGGGGTGTACTTCCTTCGTGATTTTGAAGTTATTTGAGTATTCACCTGATTGTTTGTAGAGCTTGATCTAGAAAAAATGATTTTGGGTCGTACTGTATTGGCATCAACAACACCATCATTGACCATGTTCTTGCTTTTATTCCAAAATCTTGGCTTGTCTTTTCCTTTAAAGTCCTTTTTGTTTTCTTTTAATATTTTGATAATGCCTTGCTCAATTAGGACCTTTTCTGTCGCTAAGCCTTTTTCAATGACGTCCTTGAAGGTGGACAAACAAGATTTTCTCAAGTCATAACCAATGTCTTTGTTAACATTCTGGGTGAACATCTCTACCATTTGTTTTTGTGGAATTTCACAAGAACATCTGCTAGCTAGATTCCTCCATCTTTGTAAAAATGATGAAAAAGATTCTCCATCCCTTTGTTTGGTGTTGCACAAGGTAGTGATTGATATGTCTATCTCTATGTTGTATGAGAAATGTTGGATAAATGCCTCAGCTAAGTCACCCCATGACTTAATTCTGGGTGGGAGTTGGGAGAACCATTCCATAGCTTGATCAGCTAAGCTTTGTGGGAATAATCTCATCAAATATGTCTCTTCTGCTGCTACCTCAATGCAAGCTGTGAAAAACTATCTTATATGTGCCTTAGGATCTCCTTTTCCTCTGTACTTATCAAACTTAGGTGTCACAAAGTGTGTAGGAAATGGAGGCATTGGAATGCTTTTATCAAATGGATAGGGACATATGTCTCTCATTGTGTAAGTTGGCTTTGGTGTATTTATGTCCTCCATTTTCTTTTGTAAGTCCTTTATTTGTTGTTTCAAATTGTTCTTAGGTGGAGATCAACTTCTTGGACTATACCCCATGCCTAAAACATTGTGTGGAGGAGGAGCATGTTGCATATATGGAAGGTATTGATCTTACACATGTTCATATGGAGGAGGTCTATAGTGATGTTGCGTATAAGGACCACTTGGTATAGAGTCATGATGAGGAATGAAATATCTGTTTTGTCCATGTATACCATACTCTACAGGCATGTCATGAGTTTGTTTTAATGTGTTGCCCCCAAATTTGATGCGGGGTTTCCTTGTGTGCAAATTTTGAACATGCCTTTGGATATCCAATTGTCTTGGTGGTTGGTCCTTAGCATTGGTATGTGATTGAGTATATTTTTCTACATAAGACTTCCATAATGGTTTGCGAAGGTGAGTATCATATGCTTGACCATGTGTGTATGAGACCTCAGATTTTTGAAACAAAGATGATGGTGATTCAGGCACAAGATGTGGTCCTCTATTGCCTCCACTATTAGGCCTCCTTTGATCCATGTTGAGGTGAGGTTGTTGCAAAGGTCGATGTTCCATTATTTGAGACATGTCAAAATCATGAGGAATCTTGGCTCCACTTTGTGCCATCACTTGTAAGAAATGCTATCTATCTCTCCTCATTATTTCCTCAACCAATCGATTGAAACGAGGATCCATAATAGAGTCTTCCACTTCTGCTGAATGTACTGAAATGTTATCCATATTGTCATTGTGTGTATCATTGTTGTTTGTAGTGTCCATGTTCTCAACATTTGGAATATTTCTATGGGCATCCATGTCAGGTAATGCAATATGATAAGAATTGAAAAAGACATCATTGTCATACTCATAGGCACTCATGTTTGCGGACTCTTGAGCCTCTTTAGCTTCTCTCCTAGATTTTTGGGAATGGGTTTCAACCATGAACTAGGTATTGACCAAGATGTTTGAGACTAGATGAAAATGGAAAGAGTATGGAAGACCAAGAGTTGGATGGAATGTAAATGAATCTGAGGTGTACTTGCAATGTCCAAAGTGTAAAACCAAGTATGTATGTAGTAGAGTAGGTGTGGCTTCCAAAGAGATGATAGTTTCTCTTGATGAGGTAAGTTAACCTTGACTCTAAGTAAGACCAAATGAGACCCAAAGGTGATAGACCTTGATGAGGGACCACTTAGCAAAATGTTGTTGTATGTAGTGTGTTGACAAAGTATGATGAGGACAAGCAAGTGACCTTTTGACTCAAGTTTAGACAAATGTGAATGTAATGCAAGATGTAAAGCAATGATGGACCTTGTGAGACCCAGAAATAGGCTAAATGCTAGATGAAAACCTGGAGAGATAACCTAGGAAGCTCAATAAGTCTGAAACTGATTGTTCTTGTTTGCTGGGCTGTAAAGTTTTCCAATTCTGAACACAGACGTGCCTGTATACTTCACAAACGTGGTTCCTATCAGACACAAACGCATTTCTGAGATTTTGTAAATGCAATGTTGCTCAAGAGAACACAGACATGTTTCTGCCCTTCACAGACACGGTTAGATGACATAGACAAAATTCTATCAAACACAGACACGTTTCTGAAAACTGAGTGCAATTTTTCCAATGTGTGAAGTTGCTTGTTGTGACCCAATCTAAATTTTTGACTGCTTTTCATGACAAGAGGACACAATGTTGATGATGACTCAATGTTTGCAAGTGTTTAGAATCAAAATGAATCAAAGAAAAGTGTGTTGTTTGATGTAAAAATGTTTTGCATACACTTGAAGACACAAAAGACACAATGTTTTGATGTTTGGTCTTGAATGTTTGATTTTTCAAAATAAGACAAGCACAATTCTTATGGTTGGCCAGAACAATAGTTGTTGATCCCACATGGGGTTTCCCCTGAGGATATGCTATTCAGAGTGGATACTTAGATGTTTGAACCCACTGGCTCCACCCTCGACACTCACTTCTTCGGGGTAGCCAAGCATCAGTCCCCATGAAAACTCCTCGTGGTAAACTTTGTATCTCTATTAAGAACCGTATGTGTGTGGGTCGCTCCAGAGGTCCGACCTCCTGACCCAACAACTAGAAGGATTTTGGCTTTCTAAAACAAAAAGGTGCTAGTAAGGGCATCCGCTCGTGTGGCCATACATGTGGCACTTTCAGCTTTGTAAATACAGAAGGCTCCCAGTCGGTAGGGGTTACGCCCTACAACTGATCAAATAAATTTGATCAAACGAGTTTATGGGGAGACATAGTGTCGGTATGAACTAATCAACGCACGTTACCCATGGCTTTCACCATGGATACAGTTGTTTATAGTGGTTCGGAAGAGGATGGCTTTTCCTTGCTACCACTTGGGTTGTTCTCTCCTCACTAGTAGTCCTAATGACCACACGGAGAGACAGACCCTCTAAAGATTAAACAAAAAGAGCCTATTGCCCAAGACACAAAAGACACTGGTTCAATTTTAGTGCACCAATTGAAGTGTTTGATAATCTATGAAAACAAGGTACACAAAAAAAAGGAAAAAAAAAAATCCTTGTCAAGGTCCTGCAACAAAGATTTGTTAGTAGTTTGGATTGTTTCAAATGATCACCCCTTCTTGCAAGCACACAAGTTAGGTAAATTTTTAGATCCAAAAGACTTTGTGAAATAGGGGTCTTCGAATAAATGATTTTTCTTTCAAGACAAGCTGCACCAATTTGTTAACTAGATCTGAAGATGTTAGCTCAATATAAACTAGATTTGAAATCCGAATGACGAAATAAAAAAAAAACCCAAAACTGGATACCAAACCGAAATGCAAAAGTTGAAACACAGACGCGATTTCACCTAACACAAACGCTATAGAAAAATGCAGACGCGCCTAGACCTGACATAAATGTGTCTTAGAGACACAGACGTGATTACCAAACACAGACGCGTCTGAAGGCTTCACAGACACGATTTTAGAACAGAAACGCGACCTGCAATCTGCAAAAAATAAATAAAATAAAACTGGTGTCGAAGACGCAGACGCGACAACAATTCAAAAACGCAATCTCAAAATGCGCAAACGCGAAAATGTCAAAATATTGTCGGAAATGTCTGATCTGCAACTTCAAAAACACAAAATCTACAACAAAAGATGTTAAATGCAAAAGGGACAAGAGTCCCACCGGGCGTGCCAAAATGTATATGGTGAAAATGGATACAACAATAATGAAAGACTAAACGAATTCAACCACAAAACCCTAGCCTAACAACAACAAAGATCCACCATAACATATGAAGATTACCTAAGACAATGCAAATCAAATGAAATCACAAAGATTATACCATCACATGTCCAATAGGGTTTGGATCTCCATTCTTCCTATCTCCATTGATCTTGCTTGATATATTTGCTCTCAGATTTTATGTGTGTACAAGAGCTCAACAAAGAACGGAAATGTGGTTGCAAGTAGGCTTGATCACATATGAAAGTTTGAATGCTAGAGTAGTCCAGAATTTTGGGTTGATAATGAAGGAAGTATCCCCTTATATAGAAGACACCATAAGAAATGGAGGGATAAGATTGAGAGGTGTAAACGATAAATGGTTGGCTAAGATTAGAGGGTAGGTAAAGAAAATAATAAAATAATGAGAGGGTAGGTAGTGTAGGAATTAAGCTCGATGAATGACATGTGTCATGGGTAGAAAAGGTTAATGAACTAATTAAATAAATAAAGATTCATGTAATTAATAGAAGAAGTGAGATCAATTAAATAAATAAAAGTATTTATTTAATTTAGGAAAAGGATAATTTAAATAAATAAAGGTATTTATTTAAATGAGAAATAAGGCTAGAAGAGGGTAAATGAATTAATTAAATAAATAAAGATTTATTTAATTAATAGAAGAATTGGGCTAAAGTAATTAAATAAATAAAGATATTTATTTAATTAGACAAGACAATTTTAGGTGTCTACACTTGCAATCATACCAAAATCAATTGCATCAGTTCTAGTAGTATTCATGTCTATCACATAGTGTTGCTTATCCTATCCTAGCCTAGTGGTGCTTATGTTTATCACATAGTACTACTCATTAGGCTCTATATCTAGTGCTTATGTCTATCACATGGCATTGTTGTTGGCTCTCCATTGTTTCAGTTTGTCCTTGATATCAAAATGCTTAGTTGTGGTTGTCATGGTTTGCATAGATTGATATCTCTCATGCTTCGCTTTGCTCATGCTCCTATTCTGATTGGTTTACTGATGGTTTAGAACTAGTGTCATGGTTGACACACACATTTGACATCATACTGGTAACTGATACATTGACAATTGAGTATTATGATTTGGATTGAGTTCACAATGGTTCAGAATTTCATTTCCATTACTTGGCACTTGCAGGATTTTCTATTAGCTTGACATTTGATATTACACAATTTGGCATTTGGTGTTCACAGGTGTTTGGCTTTATCCGTGTTGGTGGAGTCTACATTGTTATTTGTATTGTTGCTAAGGTATAATGCTATGTTCAACTTGGTTCTTTGATTTCATATCCAAAGCATTATATATGTGATAATAAAGGTGGCAATATGTTTTTCTTTGATTTGAGTCATTTGTTAGTGACAAGGTAATATGATTATAAATGGGCTTATTATTTTCATTACGCATATTTGAATGGTGACATATGACGTTTGAAGTCATCGGGCTTATTATTTTCATTAGCCATATTAAAAAGGTGATAAATTGTCATTGAAATATTGGACAAATTACTTACTTAAGTTTGATTCACTTTTTAAAAAATGATTAAAGTGTTGATTGACAACCATAATGTGGTATTGGCCAAATAAAAAAAAAAGGGTTTAAGTCACATTTTAATGTGACAAGCTGCGAATAACTATTTGGCAGTGACTTCAAGTCGACAACAATGATTTTGATTGTGGTTACATTTTCATAAGGCATTGACATTAATAATAATGTCCTCTTGACAACGTGGATTTGAGAAGCATTATGTGGTCTTCCTTTGGACATGGACTTGACATGATTATTTTATTTTTGGAAAAGGATTGGAAATCACTCGAAGTGATTGCGTTGTGCAAAATAGTTGTTGTTTCACTTTGCCTTTACCCTAGCCGCCATAGATAAGGCAAGGACTGCAGTTTCAGTCGACCATGTTTCTTGCATGCTATGGGTTAATGTTTTACAATTTCAGTCAACCATGTTTCTTGCATGCTATGGGTTAATGTTTTAAGCTCAATGTATGAGCTTGTATACTAGTATTTTGCAGAGTTTCTAGCGATAGTGGACTTGAAAAGGAATGTCAACAATGAAGAAGTTTTAGTTGTTGACTTGCAGATGTAGTGCGAAAAAGAAGATGGTTTGGGTATTTCTATTTCAGTTGATTCAACAGCCAGGTAAACTTTGTTCATATGGCTTTCAAATTTTTTGTCTTAAAAATGCAATGTATAATGTTGGATTTTGAAGGTTAAAATGGATTATCATTTCATTGGCAAAACAAGATATGATATGGTTTTCATTTAACTCGGAAATAACTGTTTTTGTTTTAGGGTATCAAAACCCTAACCCGAGTTATGACATGGAGCTATTCGTAAGAACAACATTGACATATATCTTTATATAGTTGAATCACAAACATTTTTTCGGTTCTGGCATAGACATATATGATAGATATGTTATTGTGACTGATATAAATTGAAAATACTTTTTGTAACAACTGCAGAGTGGAAATGTTTTGAAAATCTTGTAAGGGTTTTTGTGATCTCTGAAATGAGGAAGATGTTGTTTAGTTCATACAACAATCTTCATAGCATTTATTGAAAACATTGCAAAACACTCAGGTTTCTTCAACATTGTAAACCTGTTTGTGTATTTTTCAACTGTGTATCTGAAAAGGTTTTTATCATATTCCTACAATGTCATTTTATTGTTTACTGTTAAGATTTTAGATCTAGAACCTTTGCATTTCTAGGGTCTTGATAGGTAACAAGCTTGAAATGTTATATAAGGAGTTGGTACTCCTGAAATGTGAGAAGTTGGTGCTTCTGTAAGTGAATAAGGGGTTGGTACTCCTAGAGTTGGTGCTCTAAAATTGTGAGAACAAAACATTGTAATCAATTTTTAAATCTAAGCCAGTGAGGCATCATTTGGAGTGGTTTTTCTACCCCAAGAGGGTTTTCCACTCGTCAAATCTACTGTCTTATGTGTATGGTTCTTGTGTCTATTATCTATCCTTATGAACTTTAATTTGAGTTGATTTTTTTTCAGTTTGATTATAATGTTTCATTTTGTTTCATAAACATAAAGCTAAGGTTCAATGAAAAGCTCTAATACATGCTCTTTGTCAGTATTCATGCATAATCTATTACATACTTTACATGTGCACAAGTTCATATAAATCTGCCATATTTCAAATGTTTGCATTGTTTCATTTATATGATGTTATCTCTTGCTCAAAGTTAAGTTGGGTTTTTCACAAACACATTGTCACTTTGGTTGAATCAGTTTGTTCGTAAAAAGGTGGCGTCAAACATTCAGTTGTAAATCTTCGAGTCTTTAATCACAAAAGTTTTATAACTAACTGACCCCCCCCTCCCCCCTAGTGAGTTTAGTCTTCCAACAACTGCATCCTATTAGTGCATATGTTTATCATACTGCACTTGATCCTATTTCTGTTAGAGCACTTGCTAGATTTTATCAATTCGGTGGCTTATCCTAGATTTGCTTAGCATTTTATTTGCCTAGGAGTACCTATTTGAGTTTATCATCTCAACATTTTATCCAATTAGCTATAAATTTTTATCACATGGTTGTTGATTCATGCCTTAATCTTATCTTTATCCTAGCCGGGGCACCTGTCTGAGTGTATCCTCTTAATAATTTATACAATTGACAACGTATGTCTATCACAAAACTATTGATTTTATCCTTCCTAAACATAGATGCACTAAGGTGAAACCGATACGTGGTTTTATCGCATAAACATAATTTTATCTTGCATAGACATGTTTTCAAGCATAAACATGACATTCTTTTGCATACATGCAACATCATATCCTATTTTCCCTCGTGGCCTCTATATATAGGCTGTGAAACCCTGATTGGTTGTGCTCTCCTCTCCTCACAGTTTTCCTACCCCTTTTGACTCTAGTTTTCACTTGCATAACCTTGTTGTCATATCCTTATCCCTTTTAACTTTTCTTTCTTTTCGAGAGATTGTATGCACTTTTTCAGAATCTTTCACCCAACCTCTTGAGGGGGCATATCACTCCCATCCTAGGGAAAACTTTGTATCAATTTATCTTATCTTCTTTAAGCCAACACGACAAGCTGCATTCTCTCAAAGAGGGGCAAAATGTAGACACCCAAATTTATCTTGCCATAATTAAATAAATATTTTATTTATTTATTTTATCGTAAGCTTTCTATTAATTAAATAGATTTTTATTTATTTAATTAATTTACTGAGCCTTCTCTAGCATTTCCTTATTTAAATAAATATTTTTATTTATTTAAATTATCCTTTCCCTACATTAAATAAATATTTTATTTATTTAATTGGTCTCACTTCCTCTATTTTTTTTTTTGATAGGTAATAGGCCGTAGCCGCAATATTTTGAATTATTATTATTATTATTATTATTATTATGTTTGATTAGATTGACCCAAGACCTTCCCCATCCTATGGAAGGCCAAGAGTCACAACTTAGAATTCCACTTTAGATGCCCCTATTGGGAATTGAACTTGGGTCTCCACAGTGAGAACCCAATGTTTTAACTAGTTAAACTCAACCTCTTGGACGGTCTCACTTCATCTATTAATTAAATGAATTTTTATAATTATTTCATTAGTTTTTTCCCTTCATGACACTTGTCATTTATTTCTTTATTTTATCCTTTCCCTACCTACCCTTTAATCCTAGTCGACCATTTATCCTTTCACCTCTTAATCTTATCCCTCCATTTTTAAGGTATATTCTATATAAGAGGATTCCTTCATCCTTTCATGACCCTAATCTAGTAGCCTAGCTAATCAACAATCAATCAATCTTCATGTGATCAAGCGACTTCACAACCACAATCCGTTCTTTGTTGAACTCTTGTGCACACATAAAATCTGAGAGCAATCATATCAAACAAGATCAATGTAGATGAAACCCTACCAAGCATGTGAATGGTATAATCTTTTTTATTTTGTTGTGATTTGCATGTTTTAGGTTCTTCATTGGTGTATGGTGGATTCTTGATTGTAGAACTAGGGTTTATACAGTTGGATCTTTGTTAGTTTTATAATAGTTTAATCTTCCAAATTTCACCATATACAAATCTATCTAAAGTTAGGGATGCCCTAAAAAGACAAGGCCACCCTTAGAAAATTTAAGACTACCTCTATATCTCCCTACACTGTTAGATTTTATAATATATACTCATCACAACTTGTTCATCCTAAATCTACTCTCAAAAATCTAACTATCAAATTTTTTTTTTTTTTTTATAAAATCACTCTCCCTTTCTCAAACTTCAAAACACATTTTTAAAAATCATTTCATCTGTAATTTCAATTTCAAATTTATTAAATAAACTTAACTCTTATGTCTAAATTGATTGTTATATTAATTACAAATTTCAATTTATTTTTGACTTAGATATTTTTTACCAATTGTATAATAAACAAAAGCATGATGTAATGATTCCACCATTACTTTTTTTAAAGAAAACTGGTACGAACCAATCTCATTGACAAAATTCCAAATCAAAATGTCTTTTCCATTAACTTTTTATCACATCTCTCACCCCTTCAATTTGGTCCTTACTCCTATTAGCACCCAACTATGCCAATCCAACTTTAGACATATCAACCCCACCACTAAAATCAAACCTTACAAATCAAGTTTAATACATTCAAACAACCCTAATGCCAATCCAAAATTGTGCTATTCAAGCTAACGATATAATCCATCATTACACAACCACAAAATGTTTTCCTAAGAAAGGGAACAAAAATCCACCTAAGGGGACCCACAAATTTAAAAACAAATTATATAAAAATTATACAACCTACCGTATGGTCTCCAAAAGGCACAGCTAACTAATTTCCCTATCCAATAAACTTGACATAAAATCAACATATCCACAAATTAAGGGCCGAAATAGACGCTTTAAAAGCAAACAATACTTCTGATAAATTAGCTGCCCTAATTTAGCGGACCCCCAATTGAAGGCCACACCAAAGAATGAGCTCGAACTTATCCACGGTTTCTTAGAATCGCTTGTTTTTAATACTGGATGTTTTCTGTAAAACCGCTATTTTGTGGTTCTAGTACCGAATCACTACTTACACGAAGCTTTTTAGAATCGTAATTTCCGCCATGGCGATACTGATTCCAGAGAATGCGTGCCACATGTGTCAGAACAGCCATAGGAAATGACAGAAAACCTACAGATTTCGCCATTGGGTATCTAGAAATGTAAAAATTGTCGAATTCGGTGAAGAATTCCGCAATGAACGACAAAACCAGGGTTTGTAACTTGCATTAAGAGGTTTCTGATAGTTGTGGCATTATTGCTATTATTATGCCTCTGAAAGGAATAATGAAAGGTGGTATTGGAAGCTTTTCCAGGCGGAGCTTTGAAGGGAAGAGGTTCTACAGATCTCGTTCGCACAATGCTGTAGACGAGGATTCTCAGTACAAGGAGAACCAGGCGTGTAATGCTGGTAATGCGGCTGTTCAGGGTAGTTTGTGGGCGAATTTGCCGCCTGAGCTGCTGAGAGATGTTATTAGGAGAATTGAGGAAAGTGAGAGTGGGTGGCCTTGCAGGAAGCATGTGGTGGCCTGTGCTGGGGTTTGCAGAACCTGGAGGCAAATTACAAAGGAGCTTGTCAAGGCACCTGAGCTATCTGGAAAGCTCAGTTTTCCCATTTCTTTGAAGCAGGTTGGTGGTCTTGTTTTAATTATTGTATTAAAAAAGTGGAAAAATGGTGCTAAAGAAGCAAGTAAAGAGCTTGATATTTGCAGTAATGTTTTTTTGGATTTGTAGTTATTTATTGCCCATTTTCTTGCTTCAAATGGCTGACGTTTTCTCCGATTTAAGGTCTGATTCTGGTAAGTGGATCTTTTATGTTTAGCCTTTTGGTAATCAATTCTGTTAGGGAGACTTTGATTGGAGTTGTATCCTTTGATTTTATAGTTTTGTGAATGTAAAATAATCAATTGTCATACTTGTGGGAAGGAAATGACAAAAAGTAATTTTGTGATGAATGGTTGAAAAATGAAAGAATCAGTTTTGCAGGGTATACTCTGCCCCTCTTCTTTTGTTCAAATGGGTGACGTTTTAAGATCCTATTTCGTACATTTCTCTTTGTGTTTTGCCTCATGACAATCTATGTTTCAGGAGATTTTGTTTAATAGCATCTATTACTATAATCCGTATATATTGGCTGCAAGACAGTGAGTTCTTATTTCACTACAATTAAACAACAAAATGTGATTATGTCAATAGATAGCTCCAATTTATAAAGCTGTTGTTTTATCTAATCAAAGATCCTTTTTTGTACATGGATTCTTTGTGTTTTGTCTTTTCACAATCCATGCTTTCACAATATTTTGTATATAGATATCTGCAATATTAACCTGTATAGTTCTGAAACTGCAAAGTGATGAATTGCTATTGTACAACAAGTAAATAACAAAATTTGATTACCTAGTCAGTTAATCTCAAGCAACTTTGTAGTGCAAAAATATAAAATGCCATATTGTAGGGCTATTCATTGGCCACTTTTCATATTGTGTGATTAAAGACCGAGTCTTTGTACCTGGCATCTGTGTTTTAACTTTCTCCAATCAATGCTGTTAGTGGGATTTTGTTTATAGTTATCTATAGTGATATTTTACAGATTTAATAGTTTAGTAACTGTAAAATGATAAATTCTTCTTGCGCATGGAGTAATAGATTTATGTATTATATAAGTAGATAGTTCGAAGTCACTGTACAGTATTCAATCGTAAGAGTCTGTTTTGTGGGCTATTTTGCTCCTTTTCCATTATTTCAAATTTAAAGATTTAACCTTTTTGTAGATGGGAATTTTTGTATTTAACCTGTTCACATTCATTGTTGTTTGTGGGGTTTTGTTTGGAATTATCTTATGATGTTTTGTTTAGTTTTTGGACTGTAGATTGGTAATTAGGTAATGCATAATATGCAAAGGACAAACTGTAGTCATGTAAGTAGGTAGTTCGAAGAAAGTGAAACTATAAAACTTTCTTTAGTTTTTTGTATTTTATTGTATCCAGATATAAAGCTGATTCGGGACTTCAAGGGTGTTAATTGCATTCGGTTTGGGATCCATTCTTAAGAATGAATAATCTTATCAGTTCTATGCATCTGACTTCAAATCAGTGATACTCTTACCTTGCTTTGTTTCTTGGATGATCTATCTCTCATGCGTCATATCCATACACAATGGCTTATTCTGTTTTTTTGTTATTGTTCTCTGTACAATGACCATTTTTCCTGTCGTCATCAAGTTAAGTGATTTACAATGAAGATTAAACTGTTGGTAATATGTTTACATGCTTACATTTATAACCTTAGATAAAGTCTTCTTTTGTATGTTTTTTGGCATGATTATCTCTTTTGGGGCAGTGATTACTACTTTACTACCTTAGCAGCTGCTTCCTGCTTTTTGAATAACACTGTTTTTACTTCTTTGTTTGCATAGCCTGGCTCAAAGGATTCCCCTGTGCAGTGCTTCATCAAGCGAGACCGGGCTACAAATACTTATCAACTGTTTCTGGGGCTAAGCACAAGTAAGTTTTGATCTTTCTTGTTTCCATAAATTGATGGTCTGGACCTACTTGATGTTTGAAGGGAGACTACAAAAAGTTTACATTTTGACACATGTTAAGTTTAATGGTACTTGTAAGTAGTATCATGACAAATGCTAGTTGAATGAACTCTAACAAAGGAGTACACAGCAGTTGGATGGGGAAATCAATTATGTGACTCTTCTTTCGATCAAGACTACTGTGAAGCTCAATTCATCATATCAATGTTTCTGTTTAAAAATTGGACACAGCAGTTGGATAGAGAAATCAATTATGTGACTCTTCTTTCGATCAAGACTACTGTGAAGCTCAATTCATCATATCAATGTTTCTTTTTAAAAATTGGACACAGCAGTTGGATAGGGAAATCAATTATGTAACTCTTCTTTCGATCAAGACTACTGTGAAGCTCAATTCATCATATCAATGTTTCTTTTTAAAAATTGGATTACAATTTTATGGAATAGTCTAACTGTACTGCCAAAGAATTTAGAGAATTCAAAAGAAGATTAGAGTAACATGATCACAATCTAAATCGTTTTTCCTTATTCACATCTAGTGTTGTATTTGATGAGTTGGTTTTCTTTCAGCTGTTATGAACTGTTTTCCAAACTATTAGCTTATCAAGAAGAGTTAGAATTTCTTTAGGTTGCATCCTGGACACAGCAGTATTGAGGTATTTAAATATTATTTCAGAATGTTTCTGGTAATAATTTTTTTTCTATAAAATAAATTAAGAAGTTAAAAATAAAAAGGGGATACACGAGGAAATAATTAAAAGAGGCATATCAAACATTAAGAAACTAAAATGAGATCTACACGTGCTAAATAAAAAATCAACAAAATGTAATATAAAAGAGAGTAAAAGTTAATAAATTACAATCACTAATAATATTGATAACATTTTATATTAATTCAAAAAATAACAATGTTAAGGCCACAAATTACTAAAAATTCATTAACACAGAAAATAAACTAAAAGTCGAAAGAAAATGTTTTTTTTTTAAATTTTTTTTAAAGGGGTAAATGCTTTTGACCTGGAGCTATGAACCAGTGAGGCCCAGCAAAGGCACAAGGCCTTGCGAGCACAAAGGCCCAGCAGGGATTTGAACCATGGTGGCTGCTTCACCAACGAAGTGTTTTAACCGCGGCACTACATGTCTGAAGACAAAAAAGTTGAAAGACAATGTTAAAAATATAATATTGATAGAATTAAATGTCGAAATCAAAATAAAATATAACTTTTATACTATAGCACTATAATAATTTTAGTATCAAATCTAAAATTACAGAAACAAAGTTGAAGACAGATAGTAGACTAATAAATATTTTTCATAAATACACTATTAGTCACATAATATAATTATTAGTTATAATAATGAAATAACAAATATAATAATAAATGGTAAAATGAACATTAAAAGAGATTACTGATTAGCAATAGACACTATTTGAAAATTAAAATAGTTTAGAAACTACACTTCAATTTATTAGTGGTAATATTATCGTCATGATAAAGATAGATCTATACAGACAAGGTTCGTAATAGAGTTAGTGGAATTATAAATATTATGAATAAATTTCAATGAGCATTGGTCTTGCACAATGATAAAAAATAAATAAATGCAGGAAGAATTCTACATAATTAGAGTAATGATAAATTTTTCAATAATAAAAATTAATCAAATTAATGTTTGATAAGTATGAAATTAAAGAACAAGAGAAAAGAAAAACATAAAAAGGATGAACAACAATTAAAGATGACAAAAATAATAAGAGAGATGAAAAAGGAGGGGTGATCAATGTAATGTTCCCAATCGGACAACCCTAGAAAACAAGCAGTTTTATTTATATTTTCTGATTTTTCTTGAAAAAAAATAATACAAAAAGCAAGTATACGATCTGATCAGAAATGTTAAACCCTTATTTGTTGATGTCAACAAATTATAAACCCGAGGATGATGAAAATATTCAGTTTTAGAAAAATGAAATCCTCTAGAAGATATTCAATTTATTTGCAACAGCCAAAAAATACAATGCTGATGCAAAAAGGGCTGGAAACTAATCTTTTCAGAAATTTTTAAATCTGTTTATTGTCTCTCACGCAGCCCTATAGCTGTATGGTCTGCTGATCCAAAGAATATAGTGATTGGAAAGGTGTTTGCAGCAGTCACAAAGCTGAAACAATGGTGTGTTTGGCTGATCCAAGGCTATAATGATATATGGCAGCACTAGAAACACCAAAAACAGCTGATAAAAGCCACTAATCATCACTGATTTTCCCTGGAAATATATGCATTATGTCCAAATCTAATTGTAATCTGCTAGAAATGATTCCTATTTGCTGATGTATGATGACTCTAACAAGGTAAACCAGCAGCTGATGTGGTTGATTCAAAGCAAAAGTAACTGACTTTGTCCCTCCAAAGGTGGCACTCAGCTAGGGTTAGCAGAAAATGACTGATCCAGTGCTAAAAATGAATGATTATGTTCCTCCAAGGGTGGTGCTCAGCTAGGGTTGGCCAGGATCCAATGCTGAAATTACTGATCTTATTCTTTCAAGTATAGTGCTTAGGTAGGGTTTGCATTTTGCAAGTCTAATGCTTGATTGACAAAAAAAAAGTGAAAATTGAGGTTAAAACCGTCAAATATGATACGGTGACAAAACAATATTATGTGCTTGCAAATTTAAATCATCCTATTGCTGGAATTTTGTACAAAATCTTCAAAAATCAGCAACAAACACTGTAGTAAACTGGAAAATGATTTCAAATCACCACAATTGTGATCCTCAGATGGAATCACCCAAATTGGCAAACAAGGGGTTTTGTCCTCTCAAACACTTGGCAAACAAGGGGTTTTGTCCTCTCAAACACTGAACAAACCAAGGGTTTTCATCCTTGGATGCCCTAGATCGGATGCAAAATGGATAACTTGAATGATGATCAATTGAGAAGTGAAGTGCTCCTTTTATTGATGCCTATTTTTCAAAAATTGGACCCTAGTATTTAAAAATATGTTTAATTTTTAGCCCCAAATGCTTATATTAAAAGTATTTAAACATACTTGTATTTTTTTTAGTGTTGAAAAATATTTTTTATTTTTAACTGTTGAAAAACATTTTTTATTAGAATATTGTTAATATGTTGCCCCTTTTAATTATAAATTGCTTAAATTAATATTATTTTTATTTTATTCTAGAAAAGGGGACTTGACTATCAATTTTAAATTAGACTAAAACTGAATATGGCAAAATTGCAAAAGAAAAACAAGGTACTGAAAAAAGACAATAACAAGAAAGATGAATAAAATGTTGATAGGTGAAGGATTTAGAAAGGGAAGAAGTGGAGATGAAAAGTGCTAACAAAGTAACACTAGGGGGAGGTAGGGAAACATGGGAAAAACAAGGAGTGGAAAGAGGAGAAAGACTTCGAGGAGGAGCAAGGAATTGAATATGAGAGAATTGAAAAATAAATTGAATGAATGATTCAATAATCGGATGATTACATTGAACGATATACACACGTATATATAGAGGTTATAAGACGATGTTCTATAATTAGAACATAACATTAAAGTAAAAGATTAAAGAGCTAAACGCTAAATTAAGCATAAAAGCTAAATTAAGTTTAAAAGCTAATTACATAATAAAAAGCTAACTTAACAAGCTAAATAAGTCGACAACTAAAAATAGAAGATAACCATTATAGAAAGTATTAATATTATTTTAACACCCTCCCTAATGGTCATCGTACTCAATACCCTACAGAAGACACTGCAAGTGTTATGATCACAAATGCAAAGACCATGCTACGGAGACCCTCTCAAGATCTATAGAATGTAAATGACCAAGAGTACCAAAAGCCATCCAAGCGAATGTAGACTTCACACGCGAATCAGAGATCTGGCACACACGAACTACTAAAGCGTGAAACAATGATTTTGAGGAAAAAATCAGCAAACCCTTTTGCAGAAGAGTACCAACTCCAAAATTGACTGCAAGATACCATGGTTGCAAATGTTCGCCCTGGCAGGTGCGAGCCAAACTGACTACAACAAAGCTCGATTTTTGAGGAGAAAAATCAATCAAAACCAGAGAATTTTGCGAATCACAAATCCCACGCAAACTTCACGTATTACAGATGATTTTTGAGGAAAAAATCGTAAAAACCAGCAAACAATTTTTGAAGAAAAAATCGTGAAAACCTAGAAATCCCATGCAAGCTTTGTAGATGACAGATAATAATTTTTAAGGAAAAAATTCTAAACCCTAAATAGGAACCCTCGAAAAAAGAGTTTACGATTTTGAGGAGAAAATCGAAAAACCAAGAAATCTGAGGTTACAAATCATCGTTTTTGGGTAAAACCCAGTAACTAAAATCTTACGCGAATATCGCGGATTACAAATGAGATAAATTATAAACCCTGCGAACAATTTTTGAGGAAAAAATCGTGAAAACCTTCCCATGATTTTTTGTGGAAAAAATCAGAAAACTGACAAACAATTTTTCAGGACCCTGGGACCTTTAAGACGAGGTCTGGCCTAAATCAATCTGATAAAGGTAACAATATTCAGATATCGTGAACATGCATTGTTTCCAAGTGTTGTGGCAGTTGTTGAACTTTTGACCGTGTTCCAACATGATGTTGGTCAAAGATGCCATCATGAAAATGGAGGTTGAACAAGGTCAACCTAGTGAAAGCATGAGACAGAAGAATCCGATTCAAAAATCAGAATAGAAACAGCTACTGAAAAAACTGAAACCCTGGAGAAGAATTTTGGCACAAATTCCAAGGCACGAATTTCGAGGTTTGGAAGAAACCCAGAAATTAAATTTTTTTGCAAACTTAAAACAACATAAATAGTGTCGAGAAAACACCAAAATTCTCGACGTCCACAAAACTAATAGAAATTGCGGACTGTTTTTAAATTCCAAGGCAAATTCGCTGGCACAAAATTTGAGGCACGGAAAATGAGGCGCCCAGAAAAATTTGAGACCAACCCATAAAAGCTCTTGAAAAACCCACCAAGAATCTGAAATCAAAATGCAGATCCAACGGCTCAAAAATCAAGGCATGGAAAATGATGCACCTAGAAAAATATGACGACGACCCAGTTGAGGTCTCGAAAAACCCTCCAAGAATTTGCAACCAGAATAAAATTTCGACTGGAACTGAAGGGTCAAAACCCTAGTCAAAAATTGCAGAAACCCTAGGAAAATTTTTCAACCTGCAAAAAAAAAAAAAATCCGCCCAGGAAGAGAAAAAGAACCTGCTCTCGGATGATTACATTGAACGATATATATACGTATATATAGAGGTAACAAGACAATGTTCTATAATTAGAACATAATGTTAAAGTAAAAGATTGAAGAGGTAAAAGCTAAATTAAGCGTAAAAGTTAAATTAAGCTTAAAAGCTAATTACATAATAAAAAGCTAACTTAACAAGCTAAATAAGTCGACAACTAAAAATAGAAGATGACCATTATAGAAGGTATTAATATTATTTTAACAAGAATTTAAGAAAGGCTGCTAAGAGAAATTTAAGTTACATTCATCATGATAGTTGAGGTTGTTAAGATATTTGCCAATCTCAACCGTCTATTTAAACCTTATTTATTAATAAGTGTAGTTTCTGAATATATTATATATCTATTTTAATGTTTATTTTACCTATCTATTAGCCTGCTTATCATTTCTTTTATTATAACTCATATTATAAACTATTTTACGTGGTTAATGTTATGTTTATAATTATAAAGAATATTTAGTAGATTATTATCTCTATCTTTAGTTTGAAATTTAATATCAGTATCATTTTATATATATTATATATAAAATTTTATTTTAACTTAAAGTACATAATTATATCAATATTATCTTTTAATCTATTTTTAATTATTTGTTGATAAGCTTTTAGTGATTTGTGGCCTTACTTCATTATTTTTGATTATTAATATCATTATTAGTTGTAGTCTATTATTTTAACTCTCATTTATATTGTACCTTGTTGACTTTGAATTCGTATGTCTTATATTTTTTTACCGTTTTATATTCTTCTCTTAACTCTTGGTTTCTGTTCTTCGTTTTCTATTTTTAATTTCTTTATTTAGCAAGCAACTTCTATAGTTCTTTTCAATTTTTTTCTTCATTTTGACAATGAATTATAAAATATGATCTCAAACTATACATAATTATAGCATTCTCAAATAATCTTGTGAACTGTAAAAATATATGTCTAACATTGAAACATGCAATGCAGTTTCTAAATTGTTTTAAAACTTGTAGCCAATATACATCACCACAGTACGATGTTGCTGTGTATATTCTGATGTGGAACTTTTTCAGTGGCAGTTAAATCTAAATGTCGAAGGGGTTGGAAAACATTTCCCATTTGCTTCTGGATGCTTGTTAGTGGTTAGATGTTTCTAGGGTGTGAAATTTTAGCTGACATGCTTTTGTATTGGAAAGGAACCCAGATATTTTCAGAAGTAGTAAAAGAAGAAAGAGAAGAGAGAATAAAGGAGTACCTTACTGCAATATTCTTTCCAGTATATGCATACATAATTTGCTGGTTATGAAAAAACCTTTTCTTTTCCCCTGTTTAATGTTGCCTTGCGCTGTAGTTGTGGCAGTTGGATTATATAATGCTTGACTGGTTATTCTTTCTCCTCTAGATTATGGATAAACCAGGATACTGTGTTGCCGTGTGTCATTGAAATTGAGTTTTGAGCCTGTCATTCTATATATCCTTTTGTTTGAAATGAAGGAATGCATTTGGTTAAATTCTTTTCCACAACCTGCCTATTGCAAGAGTTTGGGTAAAAAACTGACAGTATCTGTTTGTTTCCAACTTGTATAAATGAAAGCATTTGCTTGAATATTTAGATGGCAGATAAGATGCAGCATTTGAAAATCTGATCTTTGAGGTGTATATTTGCAGCACTTTCTGAAAATGGCAAATTTCTTCTTGCTGCTCGAAAAATGAGGCGTACTACTGGTGCAGATTATATTGTGTCTCTTGATACAGAGGACATGTCCAGAGGCAGCAATACCTATTTTGGTAAACTGCGGTAAGAGTGATTCTGATTTATGTTTTATTTCTTAACTTCTACTGCTTTTGTGGTGCTCTGTATTTGAACATTCTTTGCAATCACTCATGTTTTGTTTATTGTTATTTCCATGGACATTGTTTATGGCTTTTATAAAGTTTGGCGTAAAATCTTTGTACATAGTTATATTCCGTGTTTAATACCATTTTTGGGACTATTAGTCACATGCATCAATTATTGTTCATAAGGCTTTTTTTGGACTATCAGTCACATTCATCATTTTCTCTTTGGTTACTGCAGGTCAAATTTTCTTGGTACTAAGTTTACAATATATGATAGCCATCCCCCTCATAGTGGTGCTATTGCATCAACTAGCCGTGCAGGTCGACGAGTAGGATCAAAGCAAGTTTCTCCAAGAGTCCCAGCTGGTAGTTATAATGTTGCTCATATTTCGTATGAGTTGAATGTTCTGGGAACTAGGGGTCCAAGGCGAATGCAATGCATCATGCATTCTATTCCAGCATCCTCTGCTCAATCAGGGGGAGGCGCTCCCACCCCCTCTGATGTATCATCAACAGCTGTAAATCTTTCCCTTGATTCTCTTCCTTCCTTTGGATTCAAATCAGGCAACTCTGAAAGAATGCCACTTTCAGAGCCCTTAATTGCTAAAAATTTGAAAGAGGACCCATTGGTTTTGAAAAATAAAGCCCCAAGGTGGCATGATCAGCTGCAATGTTGGTGTTTGAATTTCCGGGGTCGTGTTACAGTGGCTTCTGTTAAGAACTTTCAGCTTGTTGCAGCTCCTGAGCCCAATCAACCGATTTCCCAGAATGATCATGAAAAGGTTATACTCCAATTTGGAAAAGTTGGAAAAGATATGTTCACCATGGACTATCGTTACCCACTCTCAGCCTTTCAGGCGTTTGCCATATGTCTTAGTACTTTTGACACAAAGCTGGTTTGTGAATAATTCTTTCAGGTCAATTTGGTGACGAATAGATTGAGAACGAGGTGCTGTAGTTGCTTAGGCTCTATAGAGGCGTTTAGTTACTTTGTGCAATCAGTAGATTTTGCCAGTTGACATTGGTTCCAAGTTCAATCCCCAGCACTCACAAGCTATGTGACGTAGAAATAAAATTTAGTAGATAGGCATCTGCCAGTATTGAGTGATGAGCTACGCTGCCACTTACATGAAGGTACCATGTACTGTTGGTATATGTGGTGCTACCAATCAAATTTATATGGAGATTTTTGTTATATCTTACATGCTGTACATATTTGTGCCTATGCTTTGGCGGTAATTCATGGCTTTAAGCGAATGACACAAAGGGTTCCAAGCTCTATTGAATGTTGAATTTATTTGACATTGAGGGGTTGTATTAGGCTCAGTTGCACTCATTGGTTTGGCTACTTTAATCATGATAAATATTTTTAGCCTAAGATAGGAAATCTTTTGTAAGTGATTATTTAAAAGCAGAGTATTCCGCGTTTAAATGTGGATTTTGAACTCTGCATAGACCCTTTGATTTAAATTATTCCATATTTCCAACTGCACAAAAATGTTCTTCACACCAGAGTATTAATTGTAGCATGAATTGTTGTAAAGCTCCTAACTGTGGCGTTGTTTTCTTGTGAACCAATCTCAAGATGTGATAAAACATGGACAGGAACATTTGCCTTTCTTAGGTGTTTGCTGATGACATAGTTTATTAGAATCCACCAGAATGACATCGGGGAACTCAGTGCATTAAATTGTGCCGTGCATTGTATAGAACAGTGGAATGAGAAAAGATGGAACCATTATTGGCTCAGTTGGTTTCAATTTTGAAGATTGTCAAAGCCTAACCATGGATTTGATCTCTAATATCTGGCACCTAAGTTTGTAAAACCTTTTGGTAGGAGCTTTCTTCCATAGAAGATGGATCCCTTTCCCCATTCCCATCCATGTAAGGTTCTGAGAATTTGAGAGGATTCTTGTGGGCATCCCATTTTATGAAAGTAATGCCAAGAAGATCGACAATGTTTTTCTTCTTTAATTCAATGCCACTAAATCATTTGAAAGAGATAAAAATTATCAATTAACTCTGTCTTATTCTTCATGGATCAGTTGGGAGTTTTAAATCCACCTTCCATTTGCTGTTGGCGGCTCTACTACTGAGCTAGTGGCCTTTTTTTTGACTGGTCCATCTTTGATTCAGGTGTGTCTCATTTTCGAACTCCCAATCTTGAGCCACTCTTATCCTAACTTAAGCTTGGTTGTGCTAACCTGGGCTCTGATACAATGTTAAAAATTTAATGATCGGCTAGGAGTTGAACTTAGGACCTGCCTTTTTTTTCGCAGGGGTGCTTTGTCACTGAACTATTAGCCCTTCTTATAACCTGTCCATCGTGGATTCAGATGTAGCTCATTTCCAACAATTTTTATATATAAACCAATAAAAAAAATTTATCATTCAGGGGATGGTTTATTTTTCTTAATTTGCTTGCTATTAGCACGTGCACCTAATTGGTGCAGTGCGATTCTAATACTTATAAGCTATATTGAAAGACAGCGGGAGAAACAGTACAAATAGATACTTATTACAAGATGCCAAAGTTAATAATACCCTTCTTTAGTATCTTCTCTCGCTTATTATTTAAATTCATAAAAATATAGTACATGTACTATAGCTCACTTGGAATTGCTGTGTGAAAGTTCATGATCTTTTAATCGATTTTTCATTTCGTAAACCCATTGTCATCCATTTCTTAGAAAACTACCTGTTGTTGATGCAGAATGTTCACCTCAATCTTTAGTAAGAATCCGGCACCTTCTGCAATTCTTTTGTTGTATTGGAATTTTAGTTCAGCTGTTGTCTGAAACACACAAATGTCAAGTAATCGCCAAGAGAGCCGACCAATGAAAAAACTCGCATAATAGAATCAGATCTGCCTGCTCTAGGCTAGAGATGCAGTCAATTTGGAAACTTGAACTGGCCTTCTATTGTTGACTTCTTGTTTGGGAATCTCATTTACTGCATTTCTATAGTTTCATCTTTCAACTCAACAGTTATAAAAATGAGCGTACTTGTGTACATAATTCCAGATAAACAAAACCCACATAATCATAATGATTTGTATATTTCATTTTTTTTTAAATTTTAGGATTTTTGTATTCAGCAAGATTTGATCTTTGGTGGTTTTATTTTTAAACTATTCAGCTCTTCCAAAAAAATCTAAAATTACCTGAAATTCTTACACAAATTTTTCTTCAAGCTATTTTTTATAATGTCAAATCATGATATTTATATTAAGATTCAAGTGCATGTATTTCAAGTCAAACTCGTTGACTTGTATCTCATGAATTGTAGTTCACAGACTTATCTTTTGAGTGCATGTATTTCAAGTCAAACTCGTTGACTTGTATCTCATGAATTGTGGTTCACAGACTTATCTTTTGTGAGAATGAATGGTTAGTTTACCACTCATTGCTCTAGATATTCATAATGACGAAACATGAGGACTTTTCAGAACACATGAATTAATGAATTTTGACTTAAAAACTACATAACATTCATACCTTTAATTTGTAAATTTATATGTATTTTTTTTTATATAATTATATTTAGTATTTTTTATAATAAAATACTAAAATAAAAAATGTAGTCTTTTTGCTTTTGTACTTTGTTCGAGTTGCAAGTGAAAGATTCTTTACTTGCAAGGTGTCCTTGAGAGGGCCAAAGCTTTGAACTTTACTTTTTGGTTCATCTTGCTTGGTTTGCTTTGGTTGTTAGATTTGCAAATATCAAATTATTACTTTTGAGGTTCTTTGTGTTACATTGGTAGGATGATGCTCTAATTTGTTGATAGTATTTTTTATAGTTAGAATTCTTTCTAAATTTTACTTAAAGCTATTAATGACTTAATTTGAATGATCTTTTAGGGGTATGCTACTACAAATATACTAATGTTTCAACCAATTGTAGAATGTTGGGTAACAATAATAATACTATCTTGACCAGCTTGTGTTATGTGGTTTTACGAAGATAAAATTCGCAGTGCATAGGGGTAGCACTTTTAGTTAGTGAGGTAAGTTCAACAAAAAGAAGGAATTTTTTTTTCAAAAAAGTTGGAAATTTTATATGGGTTTTAAGATTCGATTAGTTATGGTTCAGATAAAATATTAATTTCAGTTGAAATTACAATTAAAGGGAACGGTAATTAATTTATGAAGAAATATAAATAAATTTATATTTAGAATATTCATTTTAGAGTTAGACATTTTTTTTAATTCTATTTAAATTATATAATTTAAGAATTTGAAGTGATAATTTGCTTAATATCAATGGTGAGTCAGAATTTTAATGTTCAATTAATCAAAGACAAAATGAATAAGATGTTCAAAATTAAACACAAGCCATAAATACAAATTTATAACAATAATGAAAATAAGTACAACACATTAATAAGTTTGATCTTGCCTCAATTCTTCCGACCTCCAAAAGTAACTCAATGTTCTATAATTTTACAAGAATTATGGACTTGTCAACTTTAACAAAACTAATGCAATGATAATTAGATTATAAAAAGGTGATGAATTCTATATAATCTTCAAATTTGATTGGTCATAGTACAAACAAAATTTTAATTCTGGTTTAAATTAAAAATTAGAGGGAAAAGTAAACCCACAAATGAAGAAACATGAAGAAATTGAAATTATAATGTTCTTGTTCAAATTAGAGAACCAAATAAATTGTTCTATTTTAATGTCGATCTCAAAATACAAGAAACTTTTAAGTGATTATTTACTTCATATTAATGGTAGTATATAATTTCAACATTTAACTAATAAAAGATAAAATGGACAAGATGTTGGAGCCCAAGCACACATAATCAACATAAATTTATCACAAATTTAATTCTTTTTGTAATATAAAAAATCTCACCCCTTGTGATTAATGTGACAAATGGTGCCTTCCTCCATGTCATCGGAGGTTAGGCTTTGCCACCCTTGTCCTTTTGTCCACTCGAATTATCCTTGTCAGCTTCGAGCAAAAGCATTACCAACTCTGCCAACCTGTCACCTTCAGGGACTAAGGTGTGACGCGTAGACATCCGCGTGGTGCGCTAGCGTCCCGCGAACCTGCTAGCGTTTGAGTGTTACGCCCGCGCTCGAAAAAAATCGTAACATCTTAGCATGCACCCACCGACGTTTGAATTTCGTCCCAGGCATTTATCTTCCACTTGGAAGGCATTTTTGAGGGATTCTTTGGCAAGTTTGTGATCTTTCTACAGGTGGAGCTTTTGGAGACCATTTGGACAACATTCCACAAACACCACCATTGCTGCAACAATTCAAACATTTTGCACCAACACTCCAACAAGTATCGTAGAAGGGGAGTTCTCTTAACCTTTCTCTTTCATTTTCCAATATCGTTATTCCAATCTTTTATTACATTCCTTCTTGATCTTTCTTTTATTCTCGTGGCTATCTTGGGTTGTTCGTGGAGGTGGAAACACAAAAAACGGGGGTCTGACTTAGGCAGGTTCCAAAACACAACCCCAATATTTTCCCTTCTGGCCTATGTTTAGGTTCATAAAGGTGAGAGAATCATCACTTAGTGGGAGGCTCCAATCATGGACCAATTGTAAGTGTTTTCATCCTTCTCTCTTCCCTTTTATTTTATTCCAGTCATTTCGCATTCTGTATCTTCTAGTTTAGTTCGTCCATTATCTGTGTTTCATCGCATTATCCTTGCATTCAACACTTTCTGTACGCGCTCTGTACTTCGTCTACACAGGATGACAGCGCGCCGCGTTGGTGTCCTAGCTTTGCATGCTCGTCCTTGGGACAAAGACTCGGTAGAGCCGTCCGTAGGTTCCGGGTTGTAGGTAGGTGCTCTAGTTTGTTATTTTTATCCCCTAGCTCATCTTAGCGCTAGTTCAAGGAGTTATCAGAGGGATAGTTTGTTCTCAAGGATCCACCATCCTTGAGGTAGCAAATTTCCTCCGTTACATTTTGGTGAACCCGACATGAAAACAACTTTCTTTTTTATATTTTTGCATTTGTCATTTAGATCATTGCATTCATTTAGTTAAAATCAAACTTAATTTAAAAAAAAAAGAAAAATCAATCAATTTTTTTTGTTTTAGCATTTGCATATAGTTTATATCATTTGCATTTATCCTAGCTTCATCTTCAAACTTTGCCCGAAGTCACAACATCTCGTGTCCTGTAGTGTGGTCTTAGTGTCGAAAAGCTAGTCTATGAGCTTTACGACCCAGACTGCCACAAGAGTCGTAGTTAGGAGGTCGTCTAGGCAGTGTTTCCCTCCTGATTGTTACAGTCCTTCTCTACCCGACACGATGAACGAGGTTCCTTCTTCTGACCCAAACGAGTTTCTCACTTCCCATGCTCTTAGGATCCCTTTCATGGGTGGTTCTTCAGCTGCTAGTTCTCAGAACAATTCCCCAACGAACTCTTTGCCGCCTTCTCATCCCACTATTGACCACGATTTTGCTGTCACTAATCGATGATGACCAAATCCAATCTTTAGAGGAGAACCCGAGAGACTTCGAAGGGCTCTTTAATCGAGAGAATGTTCTCCCCCAAGCGGGGAACGTAGTTAATACCCCGAGGGATATGCTCATCTCAGATAAGAGAGGTCTAGAGATGCTAAGAGCGTTGTCCATGACTGTGAAGAGTCATGTACCCTTAGTAGACGCCTCTCCTCAGGATGGCTAGTCCGATGTCTGTGGCTCTCAGCTGAGTGTTGACATACCTAGTTTGATAGTACATATGGTCGACCTTGGGCCCACTATTCATGGTTTCAATGCCTCTACTATATAGGTATGTCTAGTGGCTCAACCTTTGCTTCCGCTATAGCTCAGATATCTACGGTTAGCGCTAGCACTACATCTGCCGGTGGTACTGGTCCTTTTGGAGGTTCCGGTGGAGGTGGCAGCGGATCTGGCCCACCTCCACCTCCTCCTCCTTCTAATCTTGTCCTGAATACAATCTTGCAGAACATGGGGCAGTTGCAGTTGGAGCTGGCGAACCTAGCCTCTGCTTTTGGTCAATCATTTGTGCCTGCATTTTACAAGAAGAGTCCCCTTGATATTACCATCCTGAACACTATTTTTCCCACCACAGCTGAATCGCTGAAGTTTGATACGTTCAATGGTGATGGGGACCCGAATGTGCATATAGATTCCTTCATGACTATGTGTAGTGATTACCATAATCTGGATTTTGTTATACTCAAGCTGTTCTTGCGTTCCCTTAAGGGGACAACGTTAGAATGATATAGCTCTCTGCCCGATCATTCCATTTGTACCTTCAACTAACTTATGGATTTGTTCCTCAAGCGGTTTCAGGCGAACATTGGTAGCAGGGTCACTATTGTTGACCTTGTTCATTGTAAACAAAAGCCTAATGAGAAGGTGACAAATTTCATCTCAAGGTTACTAGGCAATCTCCACTAGGATCCCCTTTGCCTTGCCAGATAGCGACTTGCAGAGAATGTTCATCTACAATCTGTAGCCGACATTAAGGGAGAAACTGTCCCTTAACTGATATCAGAACTTTGCAGACATGCACTCTGCTCTTACAGATTACCAACACTCTGTGTCATAGTTTGGAGATGCGACTTCAAACCCTCGTGGTGGGTCCTTTGTAGGTACATCAACGGAAGGGTCTAGAAAGAATAAAGCAGTGGCTAATGTCGTGGTTGTTCCTCCGATAGCTACTGTACAAATCTCACAGTAGAATAGAGTTTTCACTAAGTTGAATGACTCTTACCTAAGCATAATGCAACGGTTGTTGAAAGACAACCTTATCACCCTTCCAGAGATTAAACCGTTGTCTGATAGTTGACCCTACCCCTGTTGGTATGATGGATCAAAATTTTACGATTATCATCGTGTGCCTGGTCACAACACTAAGCGGTGTTATCATCTTCGACATATTTTTCAAGACCACATTGACAGTGGTGCAATCAAGGTGGATGTGCGTAAGCACAAATCAAACAAGTTTGTTGATAAAACCAACAACGACTTGTAGATTTATACTGATCCTTTCCCTCTGCATTCGACAAACTTTATCTCTGCATCAGATCCTTCTTCAAGTGATGGTCCATATGTGAACATGGTCACATGGTATCTGATTTGTCTGTGTCATTTACCCTCTAGATGCCTCGTATTGCGGAGAGCTTCCTCCTCTTTACGTCCCTACCAAGATAAACGGTCAAACTATCACAGGCATGATGGTTGACCCATTAAGAAGGGTCAAAGTTATCATAGAGGAGACTCTCTTTGTAAATGGTTGGCATAGGCCAACGCATGATGAATGCCGCACAACTTTGAGGACGCATATGGGTTCTCTATTTGCCCCTTGGGTAGCATCACCTTGACGGTCCTCGTAGGGCCTAGGGCAGTGTCCTCCGTGTTCATAATCATTTTGAAATCGGACCTCTTTCGGGTTAAGCTCGACATCCCATGGCTGATTGCTATGGAGGCGGTTCCTTCAGTTGTCCATAAATGTCTTAAGTTCCCCCATGAGGGCACAGTGCATGTCATCCAGGACACCGGATACAGACTCCTGATTGCTCGTGGGGATTTTTCGTTGGACCACTTTTAGCTTGCTCCGGTGGGGCCCATGCTTCCCCGTGGTGATTTGATGATTATGCATATTATCAATATAAGACGAGGGAGTCGGCTCCTAAGTTAGTGCAACCTAGTCTTTCGTTGCCTCTCCCTACATCAACCTCCGCTCCATCTATCTTGGTGATGGTGCGGGTGGTACCTCATGTCCCCTCATCGTTGGGGGTCAGGGCTAAGCCTGCTCCTCTGGACAAACCCTCGCATCTGCGTAGGAATGCACAACCTCCAAAGGTGTTTGTTGTTCCTACGATTGCGCCCAACACAACCAAGGGAAAGGCACCCATGCTATTAAAGTCTACGTCTTGCCCTCCCTTCGAGCTCCCGAGTATGGCTGATATCACCATTACTGAACTTAACCATGACAATACCGGTCTAACACAGTAAGACACCAGACACCATAAACTGATAAGTGTGAATACATCAAATACGATCAATGTACAACATCAACTTTCACCCATAAACATATGCATATGGTACGCTAGTAATACCATAACCTATTAACTCTGCATGCATGATCTTTCAACCAAATACTTCATAAACATCACATGAAAAATGCATAACACATAACACACAACTTTTTCACGTGGAAACCCAAACGGGAAAAACCACGGTGGGAATGAATACCCACAAGCTTGTTTTGAACTCTTTTGAAGCTCGCCCTATTAGGAGCCTAGTCCGGTTAAAGACTTTACAATAAGGTTCTGTTAGGAACCGATCCTGTTAGAGATCACCCAATTAAGAGATGACTATATACCCTGTTAAAGGTTGAAACCCTGTTAAAGGTTACCTTGCTAGAGGATTTAAAGAACTCAATGATTTTGAGTCACTTGGTTACACGTTTACAATAAGCCTGTTAAAGCTACTCGGTAAATGGATTTCCAACTATTGCAATGGTTAAAAAACAAAAGGTAAAACTATGATCTGATAGCAACACAACATGCCAAGGCAAATCCTTTTCTTATCCTCTACTCTGCAACCGCACTCTGCAGTTTCCCTCTTTACTGGTTTGACAAGTATCAAGTATCTCTTTACTCGGATACACACACAACATTTGCCAACAACTTTTCAATACAAACATCATCGACCTTATAGGTAACATAAAGGTCGGTGGCATAAACCCTAAACCCTAAACACCTTAGGTTTACCACACAGGCGGTCTCATCCTGACCATCCAAACATATTGCATAGAGCATTTACAATTTCAAACAGATCACAAGTCAATCTGCATTATTCATTCATCACCGCTCATGGGAATCAGTAACCCATCACGTTTTCTTCTTATGCCACTAAGAAGAATAATCATTCCTGAGGTAGACTTCAAACGCGGTCGATCTTCTCATGCCTTAATCCTTTATGCTCTCAAAGCTGATGTCGCACCTCGATCACAGAGTATCATTAGTTCATCACACAACTTGGATCGACAAGCCAATAACCATAGAGCTGAGACTACCAACCGGTAATCACACTTAGTGAAACCCCAACACCGGTTCACTGAATCTCCTCACATCTCTTCATACCGGTTCACTTGAAATTATTGACATCAATGACAACATACATTATCATCATATCAACATACCGGTTCATCATATGCCAATGATATCCAACAATCTCCCCCTTTGGCATTGATGGTAATACTCAATGTAATATTGCAATTAGAAGCATCGTGTGTCTTTATCATCAGATATCTTCCATATCTTCTCCCCATACATTTGTCATAACTATATCTTCCATATCTTCTCCCCCTTTGACAACAATGCCAAAGTGAAGGCATAAGGTTCCAAAATCTACTATGTTGCTCCCCCTAAGAAGTAGCATCCTTCAACACATCAATCCTTAAGGATTTGTCATTTGTAGTACTTGACTGATGCGGAGCACATATCTTTTAGTTGACTTCATGAAGGGGCAGAACCCCTAATTCACCTCTCAAATAGTTAAATGTAGTCTTCGGTAAGGGCTTAGTGAATATATCTGCTAGCTGCTCCTTATTGGAAACATGTTGTAATACAACCTACTTATTCTGAACTTTCTCTCTCAAGAAATGATATTTAAGCTCAATGTGCTTAGTTCTAGCATGCAATACCGGATTCTTGGAAATATTTATTGCACTTGTGTTGTCACAAAATATGTTCACCGGTTCAGATATAGGTACCTTAAAACCTTCCAATACATGCTTCATCCAAATTGCTTGAGTGCAGTTCATAAATGCTGCTACATATTCTGCTTCAGCCGTAGATTGAGAAGTATAGCTCTGCTTCTTACTTGTCCACGATACTAATCTTTCACCGAGAAAGAACGCTCCATCAATTGTGCTCTTCCGATCATCAACATTGCCTCCCCAATCGGCATCAATATATACCTTGAGAGTATAGTCACCATTATATGGATACCACAATCCATAATCAATTGTTCCTTTTAGATATCTAAGAATCCTTTTGACAACTACCAAGTGGGATTCTCTTGGACATTTCTGAAAACGAGCAACTATGCCCACTGCATGAGCAATATCCGGTTTGTTATGCACCACATAGTGCAGCTTATCGATTAATGACTGATACTCCTTTTCATTCACCAGTGCTATATCATCTTCCTTAGTCAATTTACAGCCAGTCACCATCGGTGTACCGATCGGTTTGCTTTCCTCCATGCCAAAAGTCTTCAATACCTCTTTGACATACTTGGACTGGGTAATAAAGATACCCTCTTTCATTTGCTGAATCTGTAACCCAATTAAGAACTTTATTTCTCCTATTAGAGACATCTCAAACTCTTTCTTCATTTCATCTGCAAACGCATGACTCATTCTATCATCTCCTCCAAAGATTATGTCATCCACAAACACATCACAAATCGGAATCTGATCACCTTCTGATTTCAAGTAGATGTTGTTATCTTCACTTGTTCTTTGAAATCCAATCTTCACAAGATGAGAGTGTAGTCTTTCATACCATGCTCTAGGTGCTTGTTTCAATCCATACAGGGCTTTGTGTAATCTACACACCATCTCACTATCTTCTGATAAGGCAAATCCTTCTGGTTGCTCTATATACACTTCTTCTTCTAGGATTCCATTCAGAAAAGCAGACTTCACATCCATCTGATAAACCTTAAATCCCTTAAATGCTGCAAATGCAAGTAGCATTCAAACACCTTCTAATCTAGCCACAAGAGCAAAAGTTTCTCCATAGTCTTCTCCTTCCTCCTGAGCGTATCCCTTGCATACAAGCTTGGCCTTATTTCTGACAAGTGTGCCTTCTTCATTCAACTTATTTCTGAAGACCCATTTGGTGACATTTTTATGTTCTAGTCTGGGCACCAAAGACCATGTTGCATTCTTTTCTACCTGGTCTAGCTCTTCTTCCATTGCTTTAATCCCGTCTTCATTTGTAAAAGATTCTCTTGAAGTCTTGGGTTCTAATTCGGAAATCATGCAAGAGTTCTCCTTCACTTTTCTTCTAGTGAGTATACCTGCATCTTTATCTCCTATGATTTGCTTTGGATCATGATGTAGCTTCACATATCTAGGAATAATTCTAGCCTGATTTGCTAGCTTTTCTTCTTCACTAACTTCTTCTGCAACTTCTATTGGTGCAGGAACATTGAGATCTTTACAAGTTTCTTTCTTAACAGGTTCCCAAAAGGCTATACCCGGTTCATCTTCCACTTCTTCACTGCATGTTTCCTCAGGTTCCTTAGGGAATTCATCAACCCTGACATTGATACTTTCAACAATCTTTTGTGTTCTATTTTTGTAGCACTTGAGAGCTTTGCTCTTAGTGGAATATCCCAGAAATATTCCTTCATCATATTTTGCATCAAATTTGCTCAAATGCTCACCTCTCTTGATATAACACTTGCTACCAAACACTTTAAAGTAACTCACAGTGGGAATTTTCCCTGTCCAATACTCATAAGGGGTTTTATCTTTACCTTTCTTGATGAGTACCTGGTTCATAGTATAGACTGCAGTGCTCACCGCTTCTCTCCAAAAAGTGTGAGCAACCTTTCCTTGAATCAACATTGTTCTAGCCACTTCAACTAAAATCCTGTTATTTCTTTCTGCCATGCCATTCTGTTGAGGTGTCCTTGGGGCAGATAGATGCCTCTTGATATCGTTGTCTTCACAGTTCTTATTGAATTCATCAGAAGTGAATTCTCCTCCTTGATCAGTTCTCAGGCACTTTATCTTTTTACTACTTTCTTTCTCTACTAATGCTCTGAAAGCTTTGAACTTTCCAAATGCTTCAGACTTGTCTTTCAAGAATGTGACCCACATCATTCTTGAGCAGTCATCAGTAAGAATCATAAAAAAACCCATCTCCCTGAATACTTCTAGTTTTCATAGGACCACACAAATCAGTATGCACAAGATCGAGTAAATTTTCTGCTGAGAAAGACTTACCTTTAAAAGTTGAGGAAGACATCTTCCCAAGTTGACATTCTCTACACAAAGAATTCTCAGGTTTGTTTAGCAACGGTAATCCTCTTACCGCCTTGATCTTACTAGCTTTAACAATGTTGTCAAAGTTGACATGACAGAGTCTCCTATGCCATATCCAATTGTCATCAAACTTAGCCATTAGACACCGACTTATCTTGGCATTCAACTGAAATAGGTTTCCTCTGCTCTACTTGCCACTGGCAATAAGTTCACCATTCTTTCCACTTATACTGCAAACTCCGCCTTTGAATTCCAAAACTAGTCCCTTGTCATTCAACTGAGCAACACTCAACAGGTTATGCTTAAGACCTTCTACCCAGTAGACATCATCTACACTACTCTTTCCATTTAGTGAGATGGATCCTTTACCTTTTACCAAGCACGGTGCATCGTTACCAAATCTGACAACACCTCCATCATATTCCTCCAGAGACAGAAACTTTCTTCGGTCACCAGTCATATGATGAGAACAACCACTATCAATTATCCACTCTTTGGAGTTGTCAATGCGAGAGACAAGAGCTTTCTTGTCAGATACTTCTTCCTTTACTGCTACAAACACTATGTCTTCATTTTCTTCATCGCGATGCATCGTTGCCAAATCTGACAATACCTCCATCATATTCCTCTAGAGATAGAAACTTTCTTCGGTCACTAGTCATATGATGAGAACAACCACTATCAATTATCCACTCATTGGAGTTGTCAATGCGAGAGACAAGAGCTTTCTTGTCGGATACTTCTTCCTTTACTGCTACAAACACTATGTCTTCATTTCTTTCATCCTCTGATTCTTCATCAATGACACCTTCATCCACAACAACTAGGCAATTTATTCTGTTTCCTCCTTTATATTTTCTAAACCTCTCTGGTTTGTCCTTATTGTCATTGTTAGGACAATTAACAACTATATGTCCTATCTTGTTGCAGGAAAAACATTTCAAAGGAAGTTTACCTCTATACTTTCCAGTTCCCTTCGGAAGTCTTTTAGCAAGAAGGGCTTCAAACTCCATTAGATTCTCTTCATCATCCATATCTTTGCATTGTCTGGATTCATAGCTGGTACTAGTTTCTTTTCCTTTTTTGGATGGTATAGTAGATGCTTTAAAGGCTGACTCAGTCTTTTGAACACTACCATCATAGCTATTCAACTCATATGCAGTTAACTTTGCAATGATGGAGTCTAAGGATACCTTGGTTTTATCAATAGATCTTAGCTCCTAGATAGCTGCTACTCTGATTGCATAGATTGGTAACAGTGATCTAAGAACTTTACTAACAACAATAGCATCTTCAATCGTTCCACCAACGCTTTTGATATCACCAACGACTGTCTTAATCCTAATACCATACCGCTGAATGGTCTCACCCTCAACCATCCTCATGTCTTCAAATTTTCCTCTAAGGCCCTCTTCCTTAGCTTGCTTTACATGCTCATCACCACCATAGATGGTTTCCAGTGCTTACCATACCTCCTTAGGAGTGTCTTTGTCTTGAACATCAATAAACTCATTATCTGACAGGCTGCTGATAAGAGCTTCCATAACTTGCCCATTTTCCTGGATTTCTCTCTTTTGATCATCAGTCAGAGTGCCAGTGGGAGTCACAAAAGAATTCTCAATATAGTTCCAGTGTTGAGCACCCATACTCTTGATGTAAATCTTCATTCTATCCTTCCATATTTTGAAGTTATCTCTATTGAACTTAGGACCTTCCCTCTTCATCATTACAGTAGGATCTTTTACCTCAAGCTGTTAGGCTTATATCATCGAGGACTTGGAGGTGCTCTGATACCAATTGATGAATAATGATGAACAATGGATACCCCAACAAGTACTGAGAGGGGGGGGGGGGTGTGAATCAGTACAGATAAAAACTCTCAATGACTTATCTAGCTAAAGCAATACCAACTGGTTATCACCATTACTGAACTTAACCATGACAATACCGGTCTAACACAGTAAGACACCAGACACCATAAACTGATAAGTCTAAATACATCAAATATGATCAATGTACAACATCAAATCACCCATAAACATATGCATATGGTACGCTAGTAATACCATAACCTATTAACTTTACATGCATGATCTTTCAACCAAATACTTCATAAACATCAAATGAAAAATGCATAACACATAACACACATATTTTTCACGTGGAAACCCAAATGGGAAAAACCACGGTGGGAATGAATACCCACAAGCTTGTTTTGAACTCTTTTGAAGCTCGCCTTGTTAGGAGCCTAGTCCAGTTAAAGACTTTACAATAAGGTTCTGTTAGGAACCGATCCTGTTAGAGATCACCTGGTTAAGATATGACTGTATACCCTGTTAAAGGTTACTTCGCTAGAGGATTTAAAGAACTCAATGATCTTGAGTCACCTGGTTACAGGTTTTACAATAAGCCTATTTAAGCTACCCGATAAAGGGATTTTCCAACTGTTGCAATGGTTAAAAGATAATAGGTAAAACTATGATCTGATAACAACACTACATGCCAAGGCACATCCTTTTCTTATCCTCTACTCTGCAATCACACTCTACAATTTCCCTCTTTATTGGTCTGGCAAGTATCAAGTATCTCTTCACTCGGATACACACACAATATTTGCCAACAACTTTTCAATACAAACATCATCGACCTTATAGGTAACAAAAAGGTCGGTGACATAAACCCTAAACCCTAAACATCTTAGGTTTACCACATAGGCGGTCTCATCCTGACCATCCAAACATATTGCATAGATCATTTATAATTTCAAACAGATCACAAGTCAATCTGCATCGTTCATTCATCACCGCTCATGGGAATCAGTAACCCATCACGTTTTCTTCTTATGCCACTAAGAAGAATAATCATTCCCGAGGTAGACTTCAAACACGGTTGATCTTCTCATGCCTCAATCCTTTATGCTCTCAAAGTTGATGTGGCACCTCGATCACAGAGTATCATCAGTTCATCACACAAGCTGGATCGACAAGCCAATAACCATAGAGCTGAGACTACCAACCGGTAATCACACTTAGTGAAACCCCAACACCGGTTCACTGAATCTGCTCATACCTCTTCATACCGGTTCACTTGAACTTATTGACATCAATGACAACATACATTATCATCATATCAACATACCGGTTCATCATATGCCAATGATATCCAACACACTTGCTCTTGCTTCATAGCCTGCATCGACACCTTCCATTCCCTCGATCGCTCCTTGAGCAAAGCGGGGTAGGGGGACCGTTGCTGTGAATGTCGCGTCTCTCCAAGATGCACCTCCAGTTTCATTGATTGAGCCTTCTCTTGTCCCTGACATGATTTCAGAGGCCTCTCCTATGGAGCATGATGCTCCTGAATCCTCTTGGGCTTCGATTGGTGGTCCTCACCTTCATCAAAATTAGCGTTCACGTGAGTGTAAATGCTTTCAATGAGCTAGAGCTCGAGAGCGTGATTTTGTTTTGTTATCCGTTGGGGTATCCTTGACACCCAGTGTTGTTGTCTCGGATCTCGCCTCTACGGCTGCTTCTGTCTCTGCATCTGCTTCTGGGACTGTTGATGAACCTCCCCCTAAGTGGGTGCAGGTTTTCATTTCTCCTTATTTTCCCACCGTGGTTTTTCCCCTTATAGGGTTTTCACGTACAAATATTGGTTTTATGTGTTGTGGATGACTTTGTGTTTATGTTTCATGCATTAATCTTTACCGGTATAGCAATTAACTGTTAAAACTGTCTACCGACATACTTAACTGGTTTACCAGTATTAAGCATTAAGTTGGTTAAGTTGTTTTTGGTTTGAATTTAGTAGACAACTGATTCACCCCCCCCCCCTCTCAGTTGTCTCCGGGACCTAACACATATCGGTTCATCATATGCCAATGATATCCAACACACTTGCTCTTTCTTCATAGCCTGCGTCGACACCTTCCATTCCCTCGATCGCTCCTCGAGCAAAGCGGGGTAGGGGCCCCATTGCTGTGAATGTCGTGTCTCTCCAAGATGCACCTCCAGTTTCATTGATTGAGCCTTCTCTTGTCCCTGACACGATTTCAGAGGCCTCTCCTATGGAGCATGATGCTCCTGAATCCTCTTGGGCTTCGATTGGTGGTCCTCACCTTCGTCAAAATTAGCGTTCACGTGAGTGTAAATGCTTTCAACGAGCTAGAGCTCGAGAGCGTGATGTTGTTTTGTTATCTGTTGGGGTATCCTCGACACCCAGTGTTGTTGTCTCGGATCTCGCCTCTGCGGCTGCTTCTGTCTCTGCATCTACTTCAGTTTTGCTTCTTGCTGCTTCAGGGACTATTGATGAACCTCCCCCTAAGTGGGTGCAGGTTTTCATTTCTCCCTCTTTGGAGCTGCCTCTTATCACTTCTTTGCTGGCCATGCCCCCCTTGTCTCTGCCGCTTGATATGTTGCACACACAGGTGATGCCTACTGCAACTTTGTCTGCCTCACCTTTTTCGCCACCACTCCAACATCCGAGTTTTCCTGGAGTCCTTCAACTCGCTACGATTGATAGGAGGCCTCACACTCTTGTCCTATCTAAGTGCAAGTTTGAGTAGGGCTCCATCTCGGAGTTTCGATGATGCAAATCCTCGCAGGTATGCTCCTCATCCCTTCCTCTGCCTGTTTCAATTCCTATTGGTCTGTTTGTTTCTGTATGCGTGATTGAGAAGGCCCCACCTTCTCCCGAGTTTTTCACTACCCCTCTTCTAGAGACTGATATTCCTGTTCTTGTTTCATCTTCTTTGAGTGAGTCACTTGCTTCCTCCACGGAGGCTTGCATGTTCGATTCCTTGGAGGACATCTCGACCTTGTCTACGATCTTCAAGCGATCGTTGACCCTTACCTCCTCCGAACTTGTGGATGCGACTGTCACTACTGCTTTGTCCGTTGCTCTCGTTGTTGGTTAGGCCCCTAGTGAAGCTCTTGCAGTGATCCCTCTTCGAGCTTGTCCCCCTTCTCCCTATGATCTAGATTGGGAGCATGACGATCTCCTAAGGGATGACCTTTAGGATTTTTCTCTCTTATCTCCATCTGTTTACATGTGCGTGTGCTTGTGTTCCCTTGTGCTTTCTTTATCTGTTTGTTCCCTCTTGAAGGACCTAGGTTACTCCGTAGGTACTTGGATACAAGAGGTTGATTGTCTTTATCCATTGTGCTCTCATGAAGGACCCGAGTTACATAGTAGGTGCTCAAATACAAGGGATTTTCTGTTGTACACATTCCTCTATTCATCTTTCTACTTCTTCTGTCTGTCGTATCTTGCTTTTTGACATTCGAGAATGATGCAAAGCGTTGGGGGCATCCTTTGCCTTCTTCCATGTTGACCCAAGTTTTATTTTTCCTTTGTTTTCATGTGCTCTTCTTCAAATCCGAGAACTTTGGAGCTATGACGATATACCCATCTCATAGTTTCCTTGCATATCTTTTGTCACTGCTATGGGTTTTGATGCCAGACTATCAGATACCCCTGTCCTCTTGTATTTCATTGCTGATCTTATGGATATTTATGTGTCACCCTCTCATGGTGGCATTCCATGTAAACATCTTGCTATGTTGACGTGTCACAACTGCTTTTCTCCTTAGAATGACATGCCTTCCATGCATGTCATTCTAAGGAGGGGGGCATCATATATGCATTTATCTTTTTAGCCTTTGCATTGGTTTCTTTTATTGGCTAATTTTCCATGTTTGCCTAGGTGGGGGCGAAACCACTCGATCTTTTTCTTTTCCAAGATCGCCTAGGTGGGGGCCAAGTCACTCGATCTTTTCCACGATCGTCTACATGGGGGCCAAACCATTCTTGATTTATCTTTCTTGCTTGCCTTTGTAGGGGCCAATCTACTACTTACCAAAATTATGTGCCCTATGGCATGGCTATCTAGGATGGCGCTACCCATGCCGACAGATATATCTTTTTATCTCGCCCTATTGTATGGTTATCCATATCGGCATATCATGCCCTATCATATGGCTATCTAGCATAACACACCTTGCTACCCATATCGACATATCTTATATTTCGACGACCGCTTATCTCGTATCTTTTCATAACAAGGAGCTTTCCTCCAAAGCAAGGCTCGTTTTTGTTACGCTATGTTATCCACTTCTTTATCTTATCATCCATCATGTTGGTCTGCAACTAGCATGTTTGTGATGTACCAAATAGCAATGTCTATTCCAAATCTCAGCATCATCTCGTTGGGGGCAACCTTGTCTGATCAACGAAAAATATGTCTCCCTATCACGACTTTATTTCTCTTTATCTTCCTCTACTTTAGCTTCGCATCCCTCGACAAAGGCATGCTTGCTAAAATGGGGGCAAAATGTAATATCAAAAAATTTCACCCCTTGTGATTAATGTGACAAATAGCGCCTTCCTCCATGTTGTTGGAGGTCTGGCTTTGCCACCCTTATCCTTTTGTCCACTTAGATTATCCTTGTCAGCTCCGAGAAGAAGCATTACCAACTCTGCCAACCTGTCACCTTCGGGGACTAAGGCACAACACGTAGACGTTTCTGCGACGCACTAGCATCCCGCGAACCTGACAGTTTGCAGGTGACCGTTTGAGCATTACACCCACACCAGGGAAGCATTGTAACATCTCTACATGCACCTGCTGACGTCTAAATTTCGTCCCAAGCCTTTATCTTCCACTTTGAAGGTATTTTTTTGGGATTCTTTGGCAAGTTTGTGATCTTTCTGCAAATGGAGCTTTTGGAGACCATTTGAACAACATTCCACAAACACCACCATTGCTACAACAATTCAAACATTCCCTGTCGACACTCCAACAAGTATCGTAGAAGGGGAGTTCTCTTAACCTTTCTCTTTCATTTTCCAATATCGTTATTCCAATCTTTTATTTCATTCCTTCTTGATCTTTCTTTTATTCTCGGGGTTATCTTGGGTTGTCCGTGGAGGTGGAAACACCAAAAATGGGGCTCTGACTTAGGCAGGCTCCAAAACACAACCCCAACATTTTCCCTTTTGGCCTATGTGTAGGTTCACAGAGGTGAGAGAATCATCACTTAGCAGGAGGCTCCAATCGTGGATTGATTGAAAGTGTTTTCATCCTTCTCTCTTCCCTTTTATTTTATTCTAGTCATTTAGCATTATGTATCTTCCAGTTTAGTCCGTCCATTATATGTGTTTCATCACATTATCCTTGCATTTGACACTTTCCATATGCACTTTGTACTTCGTCTGCACAGGACGACAACGCGCTGTGCAGGCGTCCCAGCTCTGCGCGCTCGTCCTCAAGATAGAGGCTCGACAGAGCTGTCCGTAAGTTATGGGTTGTAGGTAGATGCTTTAGTTTGTTATTTTTATCCCCTAGCTCATCTTAGCACCGATTCGAGGAGGTATCAAAGAGATAGTTTGTTCTCAAGGATCCACCATCCTTGAGGTAGCAAATTTCCTCTGTTACACTTTTCCCATTGGATGTTGATTCTAACATACGATAATAGTTGACATCTTGTGTATTCATGATAGTGGTTAGTGGAGGGGTATTCCTAGCTTAAAAATGTGTGAGGGGTGTTTAGGCTACATGTTGTATGGTGTACATAGGAAATTATGAGAAGGTGCCACAAATTGGTTCAACTGTTATTTATGGTTTTATGGTATGCATAGTTGTGGCTTTTGGTTGTAGATAACTAGTTCATCTTCCTTCAATTCAAGTTGGATATTTTTTCATGGTAGGTCATGGTGTCCTTTCTGATAGGGATTTGCTTAGGAAATGGAATATTTTTTAACTTTAGTTTAAAGAAAATATTTCATTAGTTTGCAAAATAGATGATAACCCAAGATCTAGTGCAACCAACCGAACTCATGAACTACAATTTCAAAATGATCAAATATCAAAATCATATTAGGGTCTATGGAGAATGAGCTATGCTAGGGTTTGAGGTTGTGTATTGCTTTTTTCAGATCACATTTACTGTGGGATTCTAGAGTTTATTATGGCTCTGACCAATTTTAGCCCAACAATTGATGTTGGTGCTGGAGTTGCTGCGACAGACCCTCATAGCGCCTCAGAACAAACGCCCTTGCAAATTTGTTTCAAAAGTGTTTCACGAGGTATGTCCTCACCTAATGTTGTGCTTCCTATTCAAGATTTTGATTATGCCTGTGAGTGACTTGAAAAATGCACTTTGATAGGTTATTTTGTGGGTAGGATCCCTCCTGAAAGCATACTTCATGACTAGGCCACCAAAGCCTGGTCTCCTCATGGAGTTCGACTAGATGGTGTCCAAAGCCTCACCAAGGGTTTCTTTTTGTTTTGCTTCTTGAACCTTCCCATGTTGAGGCTATCCTGTCTCATGGGCCATGGATCGTTCGGTCTTCCCTTTTGATTTTCTAGCATTGGTCTCAAGACTTTTCTGTCTCAGATGATAAAAAGTTGCGAGTCCCGGTCTGGGTTGAGTTCTTTGGTCTTCCTTTGCCTTGTTGGCCTTTCATGCAAACTATTGCTTAGTCTGTTGGCAAAGTTATTTGTCTTGAACCAAACCGGTTTTTTAATGCTCGCCCTCAAAAGAGGGTCTGCGTTGAGGTTGACCTTTCCCCCGACTTGAAAGAAACTATTGATATTCAAGTGGGTGGCAATACCTTCACCCAGAAGGTGCTTTATTTGAACCTTCCCAACACTTGCTATCGGTGCCAGTCGACAGAGCACAAAATCAAGGATTGTCCCTTGGCTGTACCGAAAATAAAACTCCTTGTTAAGGAGACCAACTCTTGACCTGTGGAGGGAGCTAAGAAGGATGAATGGACCACTGTGGTTCGCAAAGGCAAGCACTCTGTGGCTTTCGCCCAAAAGCCACCCATCGGATCAAGTTCTCAACAGACGGCAGAGTCTCCTACGCAGGCATCGTCTGCCTAGGTGGTCTCTACACCGTCCGCTTCGGTTTCAAACCTTGGCCAGCAGGTGAAGGATTCTTCTGAGGGTGCCGCTCGACCCCCTTGGGTTTGCACTCCTTAGGCCACGTCTGCGATTTCTGCTCCACACTCCCTGCGCCGCTCTCACAACCCTTTTGGGCGCGCTGAGATAGCAGATGGTGGTTCAGAGAAAATAAGAGTTATTTTCGGAGGGGACTCTCTTCCCGGTCTCAGTTCATATTTTTTGCACAATAGCTTCTCCTCTCTTGGGGACGAGGATGTCATGCAAGAATTTTCATGAATTACATCTCATGGAATGTTCGAGGTCTCATAGACCTCACTAGAAAATATTCTGTTAGAGTTGTTTGTCAACATGTTTTAGGCCTGGATGTTCTCTACCTCCAGGAAGTTAAAATTGCTAGTTCCATGCTTACTGCTGCATGCCGTGTTATTTGGTCAGATAACCTAGTTTTTGCTTCCCAGCATGAGGCTGGTCGAAGTGGAGTTGCTACTCTCCTTTCACCTCGTTGGCTTTCTACGGTTATTTCTCATGGTTTTGATCCCATGCAGGGCACTGTATGGGTTTTGCTGTCAATTGATAATCATTCCGTTGGTATTGTTAATGTTTATGCTCCCAATGATGCGGTTGATAGATCACATTTATGGCGCTGGATTGCTGATACTTTGCCACCTGCAACTTGGGTCATGTGTGGTGATTTCAATATGGTTGAGGTGGTGACCGATAAGGATGGAATTTTTCCTTTTCGATGGACAGTTGGCAAGAGGGAAGTTTGGTACTATATGTGTAATAAGTTGGGTCTTTTCAACCCCAACACCAACCACTACCGCCTAGGTGGGGTCTGGCACACTTGGTCTAATTTCAGAGTTGGCTCAGAAAAAATCTTTAAAAGGCTTGATCGTGTATGATAACTGCACAATCTTTTTTTTCTTTTTTCTGAAGATCAAGATCTGTTCGCCACTCCTCTTGTTGATGTGACGTTGTTCAATCACTTCCCCATAATGTTTAGCATTGAATGGTAGCCAGCTAGGTCGCATCCTTCCAAGACATAGTTCTACCTCAACACATCTCTCTTGCATCATCGGGCCACGATGGCCCACATTCAAAGGGTTTGGAATCTGGAACCAAGGCCTCATCATCACAGTGGTTGGATTGTGTGGTGGAATGATGCCATTAACCGCTCTGCGAGGTTTTGCACATTTATGGTAGACAACTTGCCATGTATCGCAGGCGCTCGTATGACATGACCACCAAAGATCTATGTGCTGCCACAAAATCTCTGGCCTCAAATCCTTTTTATTCTAACTTGCAACTTCGGTTAGCCTAGCTCCATTATCAGAAACAAGTTGCAAATAATTACTTTGCTAGAGGAGCTCAAATCAAAGCCAGGTTACATTGGCTCAAGGTGGGTGACATGGCCTCCAAAGAATTTTTCCTGGCTTTGCACACCTGTCATACCTCTATAGGGATTAATAAAATCAAAGAGGGGCATGCTGATCTCACCAAGCTGCTTGATATTCTGCAATCTTTTTTCCGTCATTATGAGAAGGTGTTCACAGCGCAGGGAAACTCTCCGGCCAGAGCCCAAGCTTTGCAAGATTGCTTAGCTGCTATTCCCAAAAGGCTTTCCGAGTCTCAACAGACCTTTTGTGACTTCTTATTGACCATTGATGATCTCAAGGAAGCTGTTTTTTCTATGGCGGATGATAAAGGCCCTGCGTGTGATGGTTTCCCTTTCGAGTCCTACAAAGCCCTTTGACCTTGTGTTGGTTCTGACCTACATAAGGTTTATCTTGAAGCTTTTCATTCCCAGTCCCTGGGAAAGATGCTTAACCGAGGTAACATCAAATTTTTCCCTAAGGCTGGGGATCCAGAGGACATTTACAATTAGAGCCCTATTACCTTGCTCAATGTCTCGTATAAGATCATTGCCAAAGCCTTGGTTCTCAAGATTCGTCATCTCGTGTCTATGATTGTTCGTCCAAAGAAGACTAGATTTATCAAGTCCAGGTTTATTCTGGATAATATTATTGCTGTTTGGGAAGGGATGAACTTGGCCCGATGCTCCAAACAACGAACAATCTTCCTTAAGATTGACTTCGCTAAAGCGTATGATCGCATTGAGTGGCCATTTATTTTGGCTATGCTCAATTCTCTTGGCTTCGTCTCCAGATTCATTCATTCTGTCCATATGTTATTCAGAGATGTCTCGGCCTGCATCACCATCAATGGTCGTTAGTCTGAGGCTTTTGGTCTTTTCAGATCCATTTGCCAGAGTTGTCCTCTAGCTCCTGCTTTATATGTTCTTGCGATAGAGGGTTTTGGGTACTTACTTGCTAACACTATCTCTGTTGGACGTGTCCATGGAATCTCCCTGCCTGAGTCACCTTCTCAACTTGTCAATGGCCATTTTGCGGATGACTCCTTTCTCACTCTCATTGAGGAAGAAGATAATGTTCAGGTTTCTCTTCAATGTCTGGACACTTTTTGCTTGGCTTCCAGCTCGGCCATTTATTGACACAAGACACAATATTATAGGCAGTCTTTTCTTTCCGCCCCACCTTGGATTCTTCAATATGGCTAGAAATGGCTTCATCATGACAAAATTTTTCACTTTCTGGGCATTCCTTTTGCCTTTCAAGCTTCGCATGTGGATCTTTGGAATGTTTTTTTAACCAAGATTGAGAAAAAATAGCCTATTGGATAACCAAGCCTCTCTCTGACTAACAAATTTCAAATTTGTTCGAAGGTTTTGGCTGCCACTCATGGCTATTACTCTTCATGTTGGGCTCCTTCCAAGGCCTCTTACATGAAGTTGGAAAGACTTTTGTGAGCTTTTCTTTGGACCTCTGGTTCCAACCATCAAGGTTTTCATAGAGTCGCTTGGGAGTATTGTTGCCTTCCTAAGAAGTTAAGAGGGCTTGACCTTATTTCTACCCAGAAACAAGGACTTTCTTTATGTGCTAAATGGATCATCAGAGCTTTATCTGGTGACGAGGCTTGGAAAATCCTTCTTCGACATTGCATATCTTTGGGGTGTCCTGCTAATAGGCCGGTTTGCAAGCGGATTGGTTTTCAAACCCTTCTCATTATGAAAGACCCAGTTCAGATCCAGGGTACTTTTGTTGTTAAAAGCATCTGGCGTGCTTGGGAAGCTATTAATCCTTGGCTTCGGTGGGTGGGTGATGCTTTTCGTGATGGGATCTCTATGAATCAACACAATCTCTGGTGGTCACCTCTTTTTCAGGTGCAAGGGTTACCATTGGTCAAAATCCAGGGTGTTAGTGCTCTGCGTTTTCACAAACGCAGCATTCGAACACCTAAGGACCTATTTTCCATAGTTTCTATGAGTCTTCGGTCATGGGATGACCTCCAGGTCCAGTTTTGTCTGTCTTGACTTGATCCATAGACTTATGACCTTCTGGTTTTGGCCTTAATCTCACACTAGTTACATAAGCTTGGCATTCAGTCTGTCAGACCTTAGTGGAAGGATTGGAAGTGGTATCCTTGGATTCCTTTCACTAGCTACAAACCCAAAATGGGTTATCTCTGGTTGGTGCCCCATTTGGATATGGTCCATATTCTTAACCAATTGTAGCATTTGCAGTCTTCTCAGAAATCCCAGAGACTCAGGTTTCTTGTTGTTTGGTCCGCTACCACTGAACCCAAGATTGCACACTTTGCTTGGTGTGTTCTTTTTCAAGGGTTGCCTTTGGGTTCCAAACTTAAGCATTTGGGGGTTCCTGATCCCCGGTGCCCTTTTTGTGGTCATCAAGAAACTTTTATGCACATTTTTTGGTTCTATAGAAGAGCTCAATAGTATTGGAGCTGGATCCATGATTTCTTTCGCCCTGAGCCCTTTTCTTGGCATATGGCTCTTCTGGGAGATTCGCCTAGAATCCCCTTCAAGTTTTCCCAGATATGGCATGCTTTCAGAATGGAGATCCTATTTACTCTTTGGAAAGATATAAATGCAGTTCTTTTTACTCACAACTCTTTGGATATTAATGTCTCGCTCAATGCTAAAGCTTGCATTTGTAATAATGCATTAATGCAGATTCAGGTACAAGTCGATAAAGTGGCTCTTGAGGTGGGCCACTTACAGAAGCTCCTTCAGCATTGGGGCAATTCCCCTTGTGCGGTTGGCAGAGTGTCGTCGGATTCTGTTTCTGTCGACCGCACTCTGCCCTATGGCCGCCATCATGGCGGAAGTTCCTCTGCCCGATGCTCTCAGACCCCGTGGTCCCAGGTTCCTCGCCGCTACTCTAGTGGGGGAGACGACCCATGGAGGCACCACTCGGCTTCTCCTCCGTGTCATGGCTCTGCCTTGGGGTGGCCTTCTGTTGCTCTTGTTACTTTGGCTCTTGCCGTCGGTGATGGTTTTGGGTGGCCTGTTGCCACCACCTCTAAATTTCCTCGCTTGGCTTTGGCTATTTTGCCTCCCAGGCGGGAGGAAGTAGAAGAAGAAAAAGACACTGAAGATGGATGGTTCGTGCTAGACACGACTCCTGGCCCGCTGATGTATGGGGCAAGAAAGATGATCAAGATCCTCCCCTCTCGGCTGCCACTGTTTTGGCTGCTTGAGGAAGGTTTTTTGATGAATAACTTTGTTTCTTGGTTTCGGCTTCTTGCCGTGTGACTTGTGGGGCGATCTTGTATCCCTTGGCCTTTTTTTTGTGAATATGTACTTTAATATTATTATCAAATATAGAAGGCCTATTCATCCAAAAAAAATCATATTACAAAGATAGAATCTAGTAAGAGAAATGTAAATGCCCCAAAAGACAAAATAACATTAAGAGATAAAATATGAAGTTACATGAATACATGAATGTTTAATACAAGCTAATAGAGTGAGTATATATAGACCAAGTGAGAGGGAAGTGAGGACTATGAACAAGAAGGAGAATACATCAAAAGTACCCAAAAATAGGAATGTGTAACTCCCATGGAGGATGTCAACAACTTAATTTTTTCATAGTAATATCTGTTTTATTAACCTTCTTATTTACCAAATAATAATTTCATATTGATTTGGTAAAAAATTGACATAATGTGTTTTTCTAGTTAAGCTTAAGTATGTCCTCAACATATATTTTTCCCTTCAAAATTTAGATATATATAAATGATATATGACTTGGTGTGACAAATTTTTGTGTTCTTTTTAAATAAATAATTACTTAAGAAATTTTATCATGACTTTTTAAAATATAAGAAATTCAAATCTCTAGCAAATTTAACTTGCTTAAAATATGATTTTTAAGTAAAAACCTATAGCCAATGAAGTCTAACGTGTGAATACATCTTTCAAATTTGAAAAAGGAAAGGTAATTTGAAAGTTATGGACTTTTTTAATATTTATATTTATTAATAATATAAAGACAGTTAATTACATATAAATTATAATACGAAACATTAAATATTTTTATAATCTTGAGAGTTTCCTAGATATACACATTTTGTTTTATCAAATATGGATAAAAAGAGTTTGCTCACATCAGTTGGGTGAATTTAAGGAAATTCTATTAAGACCTCCCAACCTTTGATTTACATGAAAAAGGTAGTAGGTTTTAGATTCCCAAACATAAATCCAATGCAATCTTGAGATAAATTTTGAGGGATTTTTTATAAAATGAGAACAAATACATGTTTTGAGTTGATTTATAAACCAAAAAATATAGAAATTCTAAGCACAAAATAAATTTCATGATTTTGACTAATATTTTCAAGTAGTTTTTTCCTCAAGCACATTATCGATCTCCTAATATGACAACCAATGGTGAGTTGGGTGCACCAAAAAAAGCAAACATTAAAGCTAATACCCTAAAAGGATGTATATCAATGAAATAGAATTGAAAGTGAATATAAACCATTGGAATATCTAAACAATATAAGGTCTAAAACCCTAAAATAATGAAGTACAACCTAAGGTCAAACCTTATGGAGTGTAGGGGTTCACTAAAAATGCAAAGAAAAAGAACATTTCCTCAAGTTTAATCTAAATTAATTAAATAATCGTGTATACATAAACATTTTCAATAAACTAGATTAAATCAATGACAAATTTAGACTAGGAAGTTTAAGAAATTAAAAGTGAAAGTTATGTTTAGTTAACTCTTGATGCAAGAAGTAATGAGTGTTGATCTATTGCTTAATTAATTTCCTATGGTATAGAAAAATGATTCTTTTTTGATTTCTCACTATCCTCACATTTTATTTATGTAGACTTGAAAATATATGTAGTTGATCCAATAGATCCAGGTCACTTTCATAGTCATAGATCTAATTTGTAGATCACAAATCTAACTTGAGGCATTGTAGAATTCTACTTTTTGATTGAACGAGTTCTCTTCTTTTTATTGGTTGTATTTAAATACACGTTTGCAAAGTGGCTAGATCACAAGGATCATGTTCTTATAGGATAGCCACCTTGATTAGAATGATTTTATGTCATAAAATGAGCAAACACAACACTCCTTAGTCATGCATATTCTCTAAATGTAGATTATATTCTCTTAGAATTCAAAATCAAAATAATTCTTTCGTGGATGTTTCTTTGAAATGTGAATGATTAATTTTTAATAATCAAATGATAATGAATGCACATTGAATGCCTTTAAATATCATTATATAGCAATATATTATACGAAATATGTACCAAGTCATTCCATGGTGGGAATATAATGGGCAATGATTAGCAAAAATTGAATTTGAACTTGGGTGAAAAGTAACAGTGTGCTCCACTTTTCAACCTAATTGAATCATAAAAACCACACTTTAGTATTCAAAACTTTTTGTTAGTGGGTGGGGTTCAAAAAATTTGAATTTGAATTTGGGTGAAAAAGTAATAGTGTGCTCCACTTTCCAGCCTAATTGAATCATAAAAACCAATATTAGTATTTTATCACATTTTGTCAATGAGTAGGGGCCAACAAAAATTGAATTGGAACTTGCAAAGAGGCCTTTATATTGTATTCTCCATTATCACACCCTTGAAAGCCATTTGTTGTTTGAAGGTTTGGAGCCTCACTACTGCCATCTCATATTACTCACCATGGAAAACTCAAATTCTAACACAATTCAGAGAGAATTAGAAATCAACCAACTAATAAATGAGCCCATATGCTACTAGTTCTAAACAAATTTTCTAATTGCGCATTACACTAACCTAGCATATACTATACCATCATGGTTGCCTTGAGAACACATGCCTTCCTATTTGGTCCCATTAACTTGAAATAATTTCAAGAATCACCCCCTCCTACATGGCTAGAAATGACAAGTATTTTGGCTTAAAGTCCCAACTCTTATATCAACAACTATAATTTGACCATCATCCCCATCTATGGCAAAGTTGGTTAGGTTGTTAAATGCATTCTCTATAACAATGCTTAAATACATAATGATCCAATGTTTTGACCAATTCCCAAGTTGTTCGAAGAATGTTCTTAAGCCACCAAGTTGGTGTATACATGGATTTTAATGGATTTGATAGTAACCATAGAATTTCCCTTAATCATATTGTAGACACCTAAAAGTTGCACAATGAATTAAGTGAATTTTATTCATTTAATTATCCCTAATTCTTCCAATTAATTAAATTAAGATTTAATTAATATCCCTATTCTTCTAATTAACCTATTAATCAAATTAAAGGTTTGATTAAACCCCTTTCTTCTAAAGCCTAATCTATTAATTAAACTAAGGTTTGATTAAGTACCCTTAGCCATTTAATTGAATAAATCTTATTTAATTAATTAAAATCCACTTTTTGATTAAATTCACATTTGATTAAAATCCCTTTTGCATTTAAATAAATCAAAATTCATTTAAAATCCCCCCACTTGCAAAATCCTACAAATGCAAGTTGCATCCCCTTTTGGCTAAATTAAATCATTTTAATTTACCAAAATTACCTATTTTCCCCCACCCACTTGCAAAATCCTACATCTCCCACTTGCATCTCCCTAATCATTCTTCTAGAAGCCTTCTAATCCTATCCTAAGCATGTCTAATCTCCTAATCATGTCCTTTCCCTAAATTTGAGGAGGTCACTTCTCAAGTTTGGAAGAAAGTCTTCTAAATGCATTAAAGGCTTCATTTCTTCAACAAGTTAACTTGTTGAGTTCCCCAAATTTGGAAGGACTCTTACAAATTTATCCCCCAAAGTCCTATTAACCATTAATGGTTAATTCAACCTCCCCTCATGGTTAGATACTTTCTCTCTAACTTAATCCTCATCTAACCCAAGGGTCTCATCAAGCATTCATGGCTTTGAACCTAGTTATCCTATCAACCCTTGAACAAGAGTTTACCACATGGGTAAAGACTTTATCCATTGGTTATCCAATAACCCAACCTTAACCTTACCTTTTAAGGTAACCACCATGTCTCCTCAGGCATTTAATGCCTCTTACATCTCCTCCCAAGTCCTCTCAAGGTGACATTTGTCAACTTGGGATTGGATTGAATCCCTCACATGGATTGATAACTTTCAATCCTAGCCCTTGTTGAGATTTCTCAATCTCAACCATCCATTTCTCTATTTTCCCTATAAATAGAGCACATTCCTTCTTCAAAATCATCCAAGTCTTCATGCATCTAATTTATAGTCTCATTTCATCAAGCATTTTTAGCCTCTCTTTGATAATAACAATTAGTTCATTTTAATAGCATCATAGCTTAGATTTATCTTGTTTTTCTTATCATATTAGTAATATCATGCTAGCTTAATATCATTCTCATGTTAGTTTAGCTTCATATCAATATCTTGCACCATATCATTATCTAGTTTCATATAAAAAACATTCACTAGGATCTTAGTTGCATCCATTTTGATCCTAGAATCATATATTTAAATCTCATTCTCTAGGTTGTCATCCAAGAGATCAAGTGCTCTTCCGAGTGAGGGCCACCTTGAATCTTGAGGATCTTTAGAGATAAAGGAGCATGAAACGATTTTAAAGAGTTTAAATTCACTAACTTGTTTGGTTTATTTCTAACCTCTAATGCTATGTTAAATGTGTGTGTTTGAGATGTTTTTCCCTCTTGCAGGTTAAAGACCACATTTCTGGCATGCATTTTTTGCGCCCACTGTGGGGCTTGACCCCTGAAATTGCAACATTTCTAATTTTTTTTCCACATGATACATGCCTATAGTTTTCAAACGTAGAATAGCGCATACAACCTCTGTTATCAAGCATTTGATAGATCTTATACCGCATACAACCTCCGTTATCACGCATTTGACAGATATTTTCACGCATTCAATGAATATTTTTGCTCATCTGATAGATCTTCTTGCACATTTAACTCTTCTTGTAGCGTATATAACATCTTTTCTTGTGCATTTAACTCTTCTTGTAGCGCAAATAACATTTTTTCTTGCGTATTTAACTTTTATTGTAGCACATTTGATTTGTTTGTGCATACAACTGTTCTTTTAGCGCATACGATCTTTGTTTTTGCGCATATAAAATAGAGACATAAATTTGTAACCAAGATTTGAAAATTGGGCTTGTGGAAGCTCACCTGTGGTTTTGGATTTTCACTAACTTCTTTCTTTGCAGGTTTTTAACAGTTTCTTGCAGATTTGGAGAAGTTAAGTTAGGATTTAGTGATTTCTTTTCTAGCTTTTTTTAAAGTTGGTTAAAAAGAACTCCTATTTTCATTTTGGGTAAAAAGAAATTCATTTTTGAATTTAGTGTTCTAAAAAGTACCTCACTTATTTATAGGCTCTAAAAAGAATCAAATTTGCAAGGTAAAAAGAACAAATCAAACATTTACTTTCTTGCAAAGTTAGGATTCACACCTCAAATTTTAGGCTCTAAAAAGATCAACAATCTTTCATTTTCTTGCAAATTTAAAAAGCACAATCAATCTTATTCTTTTGCAAGTTAAAAAGAATAATCAATTTGTCCATTCTTACAAAGCAAGTCACTTTCAAGCAAAACGTGTTTTTATTTCGTTGACCAGGATTTCCATTTTCCTGGTTAAAAAAATCAATTGTTATGAAAGATTAAAAAGAACACCATGCTTGTTGAATAGAGGATAGAAAATCATTGCTTTGAAATGATAAAAAGAATGCTTGAATTCTGTGTCTCGAAAGTGGTAGGAATATACTCTCCCCTTAATTGGGTGATAAAAAAGTCAAACCCACTCTTTTATGCTTTCTTTTACTTCAAGCATTTTACATCTTTTAGAGGGTCTACCTTCCCGAAGCCTTGAGAGGGCTAGTGAGAAGGGTACGACCCAATTGGGTACAGATAAAGCCAAGTAATCTAACTCACTATAATCACATCACCTTTTGAGATGAAAATCTCAAGGGACGGAGCATATTTGAGTTATCTTATATTGAGCACTTTGTAGGGCCTCGAGGTCTTATTCATGCTTGCGTGACTACATCTTGTTAGATACTTTGTTGGGCTATAGGCCTCAATCACACTTGCGCGACTTGAAAGGATATCTTTGAGCACAATCCTTATTATGAACCATAGAAGTATAAACATGGAGCCGAGTCAGTTGCCATACATTGGCAATATTATAGTGCGAGGGTGGGGAAGAATCCGCCCCAAGATTACTCATCATATATCTCCCAAGATAACTACCTAATTGTGAAGCAATTCACTTTAGGTTAATTTCTAGAAAAGGCAAAAAACTTGGTGCCCTCCAAAGAGTGACAAGGTTGTTTGAGCTGACAAAGTATCGAGACTAGTGGGCTATGATATTGTTGATGACCCTTGAATAAAGTGTCTATCTGGTGTGTCTTTTATTGTAAATCAAACCAGTACTAACATCGGGGATTTGAAAACATCCTCACAAGAACATACACTCAATGTTTAGCGTAGAGATGGCCATTGTTTTAGTGTATGCTATGTCTTCTTGTCATGAACATTGAAACATCTTGCAAGTTACAAATCAACCAATACAACAATCAGTTTCAAAAACAAAGAGAAAAGAGTAACCTTAGAGAGAAGAGAATTTCCAATCCAACTAAGCATCCTTAGAAGGGCTATCAAATCTTCAACTATCTTAAAAGATAATATTTCATCCAACGAGATTAAGGAGTATCAAATAGAGTGATCAAAGGTTCCATCATCCAACCAATCTTATCAAAACAATACCAAGTTAGGTTCTCAAGTTTCCAAACTAAGTTTCTAGATCGTGAAACTTGATTCATATTATTTGACACACTTTGTCGTGAAGGCGAATCAAACTAAACCTCTACTTGACAAGTAAGCTTGAGTATCCGAAACAAAGTATCCATATCAACTATCAACCATCAACATTGATCATTTTGTATGACCACTCCCTGTATTTTGAGAAGAAGAAGTCTTCATCAAAAGACTAAGTTGAAGAAGAGACAACCTAGTCTTAAGGCACTTATCAAGAGGAGTAAATTTCTCTACATTAACCATCAACTCTTTAAATCACATCATGTTTTCTTGCGTCATATGCAATTATATCTCCAAGGGAAATCTAATGAGTTTGACAAGGAACCTTTGAGAAGTAGAGCTTAACATTCAATCAACACCTTAACAGTGGGGGAAGGATCAATCTTGCTTTGTTTCCAAAAAAACTGCATCACCTACCACGAAGATCGGCCTGACCCACCAACCCCACCAAGAACCCCGTTAGAAGAGAAGGAATTCACTACTATAAAAATCTATTGATGCTCGTTGTCACTCGATCTTAGAAAAACAAAGGAAAGGATCCACAACCAGAATCAAGTGCGAGTCAAATGGGGTCCAATCCTTTTAATACGAACATGGAAGAAGAAGAGATCATCGAGGATCTTGTCCAACAATGTCAAGAGAATTCCGCTTTCCAAAATCTCATGGAAAGACTTATAGATGCAGATAAACAAAAATATCTTCTCATGTTAACTAGTAAAGGAGTCAGGATTCCTGAAGATTTTGACATAGGAAGTTTAACGAATATTGATGAAATAATCTCACAAACAAGGGCAAGGACCTACATATTCACTCAGAATCAAGAACACATGAGAGGAGAGGACACACATTATCAAGACAACACCCACAACCAAGATGATACCCATAATTATGACAATGTTAGTGAACAAGGAGATGCCCTTCATCGAAGGTCCAATAAAGAAAATGTTCCCTTAGCTAACATTACGCAACAAATTCAAGCACTTCAATGACAAATGCAAGATATACAAGAAGGGTCTACAACGGGGTATTCTTTGGAGGACATTTTTCCTTACCCTTTTGACATGAGGCTAAACATTATATCTTTTCCACCAAATTTGAATATACTAAAGTATGATAAATACAATGGCAAGAATGATCCTCATGATCATGTCAGGGAGTTCTGTACTATGAGCTTGGAGTTTTCTCATAACGATACATACATGATGAAGCTATTCCCAAGAATTTTGGGAGGGAAAACAATGGAGTGGTTGTAAAAAATCACACCTCCCATCGGATCATTTGATGAGCTGGTGAATAAATTTATTACACAATAGTCCTACAATATTCAACATGAGATCACTATGCTTGACATATGCAACACGAAGCAAAAGAACAATGAAACATTCACGGTGTTCTTACAATGATGGAGACGTATGGTCTCTAGGTACCCACATGATGTACTTGAAAAGGACAAGATGGAGATCTTCATAGATAATTTAAATAGTAAAATGAGTTATCAACTCAAACTATAATGTCTACCTACTTTTGCAAAGCTGATCAAAAATGGCATCCAAGTAGAGGAAGCCTCCATCAAAAAAAGGACCTTGAAGTTCTCCAAGGAAGGTGTTAGCTCATCAAGCAATAACATCTATAGCAATCAATATAATAACAACTCAGACAAGTCCAATTTTTGGACTAGAAACAAAAATGTTGTTAATGATGGGGTAGTTAATGCCAACAATGTAAAGTCTAAACAACCAGTGCTAAATTTATCAGGTAACACACCATCCAACAATGATCAAAGAAGTGCCAATAAAGGTACTAACAATTATCAACGCACTACCAACCAAGGAGTATCAACGTCAAACAATAATAACAACAACAACCAAGGAAACAACAACTATCGATCCAATAATAACAACAATAACCAATGGGGCAATGCTAGCACTCCACTTCCGCATCGAAGAGCATTACACCATTGGGACAAACCTTGGAATCTGCATTTCGAGAACTACTGGCAAACAAGATCATCACATTGTCAGTCATAAGCAACTTGGAACCCCAAGTCAAACCACCATGGTGGAATGACTCATATTATTGTGATTACCATTGAAACAAGGGGCATAAAACAAATGATTGCATGAAGTTGAAAAACCTAGTTCAAGATATGATAGACAAGGGAGACATAACGATCGATGGACATAAAACCAATAGTGATCATGAGGCTTTCAAAAATCCTCTTCCTAATTACGACAAGGGACGTGCATCAATGTCAAACAACAACAAAGGAGCCCACATCAATCACATATATGAAAAACACCATAAATCACATATCAACATGCGACAATCAGGTAAATGTCATAAAGATCAAAGATAAACAAGAACATGCGCTGGTAAATGTGACAACAAGGGCTCAAAAATATGTCTTGAAGGGGAGCACATCTAAAGAAACAACTATCTCCAAGACTCATTATAACTTGGTCGACCAACTACAAAGGACACCCGCTCAAAAATCAATACTAGAATTGCTCAAACTTTCACCAAAACATAAGGATATCTTGGAGCAAGCTCTTGTAGAAACAACCGCTCCAAATGATCTGGATATCAATTGGTTCCAAGCCATGGTGGCCCGTATGACAGTGCCACATAACGTATCCTTCTTAGAACACGATGACGTCTTCTCGAGACATCCACACAACACCCCGCTCCATATCGAAGTCCTAGTCTACAAACACCGGGTGAAACGAGTACTCATAGATGAAGGAGTTGGTCTCAATATATGTACCTTAAATCTTATCCGTGCATTGGGCTTCTCTGAGGAAACTATTTATTCTAAAAAGAAGATCACTATCAAAGCCTATGATGATGAAGAAAGGTCATCTGAAGGAATAGTGGTACTACCCATTCAGGTAGGACCTGTGCAAATAGACACATTGTGCCAAGTCTTAGACATAGACTTGATATACAACATACTCTTGGGTCATCCTTGTATCCATGAAATGCAAGTGCTACCTTCTACGTACCATCAATTTCTCAAGTTCCCCTACAATGGACAAGAAATTTTAATATCAGCAGATACTAACCCCTTTTAGTACTGCAATGGTAAGGGGGAAACTTAAGATGTTTTGGTTCCACACAATAGGGAGGCCCAAGCTTCCTCATCATCCAACCATCACGAAAAACTCAAGTCTCTATCCATGAATTTTGAGAAAAAAATGAAGATAAAGGACCAAGGTATGGGGGAGTACTTTTTTGAACCCCTGTGTATATCTAAGTTGCCAACTTCACCAAGGTCTCATGGACAACCTTCCACATCAAGACATCAGGGAGCACAACCCATCAAGAAGTTTGATGGTAAATTTATCCAAATGGGTACACTGATAGAAGAATCAGAAGACAATGACATCCTTAGTTGGCTATACAAGGATGAGAAAGAAGTAAGAGCTGCTGCCCTAGAAGTAGTCATTCCCACAAAACAATATGGCAACGGGTTCAGAATCATGCAACATATGGGATACAAAGGAAAAGGACCTATTGGCAAGCATCAAGAAGGCATCCTAGAACCCATACAACATCATTCACAACTTGCAAAAGACAAATCAGGACTTGGATATGGCCAAAATATTTAACCTATGCACAAGAAAGATCACCATAAAAAATCCCAATGGAAATAAAAGGTGACACATAACGAAGACTCCTGGCAAGAGGTGCTACACTACGCATCAAAAAAGACAAGAAAAGAACAAGAGCATGCAAAAAAAAAGAGGTGACAAGAAGAACTAGCTATCCAAAGAGAGGAGGCTTCATATAAAAAATTACATCATGTACAAGCACCTGATCAAACTAAATGCGAGCCAAAAATTGAGGAGATTGCTACTCAAAGAAGGGAAACTATGTATGAGACAATCCAAAGAGTACAAGAAAGCACCAATCTTGAATAGAACAAGCTACCAAACTTGTGTCAATTATCAGTGACCTTTTCTCGCCCTATAACATTCCTGTTAGATTCAACGGAGTAACCTAGGATAGCGATTCTGAAACATATTCCAATGAGTATGAGTGGGACACTTGTTCTGACTTCACTGAGGATATTGAGGTGGATACAATCCACATATACACACCCATTCCTTATGAGGGACAAGGCTCGAGATCTAGACCATTGGAATTCAACCCACAACATATCTATGAGGCTAGTGAGAATGAGCAACTTCAATACGAAAGAGGCAATATTGACGAGAGTACCATCGAAAACCTTGAGACTATTATAGGCCTCACCCATGCTACAGACAACTATGACAATATCTCTATCATGACCCTCACAACGATAGATCTTGACTTGCCAAATGACTCCCTACCTCTCATATATCCTAACTTTATAGATTGGGAAGAACCTGAGCACAATATATCAAAATTACAAAACCATGAGGCCATTGTTCAATACCTCTTCTCTGTTAACCCAGAAACATGCTCCACTAGTGAATCACATAACGATATCTACAATCAGGGGAGTTCCAAGTCTCTCAGTTGCAAAATGAACAATTGATCTAATGGTGAAAACCATCTAATGACAGTATTGGATCGCAAAAAAGTAAAAACAAAGGACACATCTAATGGTGAAAACCTCTTTGAGGTACCTGAGGATGAGAGACTTGACACTCTTCCTGAACATTACCAGGAGAGATCAACAATCTTTATTGAGCCAACTCAATCAATAAATATTAGCACTGAAGCGACAACCATAACTATACATCTGACAGAATCACTAATGGAAAAAGACAAACCAGACTTTGTTAAATTATTCAAGGAGAAAAAAATCAACTTTGCTTGGTCTTATGTAGACATGCCAGGGATAGATCCAAATCTCATCATGCATCACTGGTCAATCGCTCCTAGAGATAAACCTATCAAACCGAAATTATGGAAGATGAATCCACATGTGGCTATCTTGGTAAAAGCAGAGCTGAAGAAGTTACTTGATGTAGGATCCATCCAACCCATTGATTATGCGGAATGGATTTCTAACATTTTGCCAGTCTCTAAACTAGATAAAATCATTATGATTTATACAGACTTAAGGGATCTCAACAAGGCAAGTGTCCGATGGATGACTTTCCTTTACCAAGAATTGACACCATTGTTGATCTAATGGCTGGGCACGCAATGTTATCCCTCATGGATGGTTTTTTCGGCTACAACCAAATCAAGATAGCTCCAAAAGATTAGGATAAAACTGCATTCACATGTCTGTGGGGTGCATATTGCTGGAACGTCATGCCTTTTGGCTTGAAAATGCTAGTGCAACCTATTAGAGAGCGATGACAACTATCTTCCACAATATCATGCACACTTTTATAGAGGATTATGTGGATGACTTGCTAGACAAATCATTCACAAGATCAAAACACCTGGACATCCTGGATAAAATCTTTCAAAGACTAGAGCAATTCAATGTCAGATTGAATCCTAAAAAGTGTGTTTTCAGAGTCACATCCGAGAAAATATTGGGCTACATTGTATCAAAAAAAGGCATTGAGGTAGACCCCACAAAGGTTCAATCTATCATGGAAATGCCACCTCCTAGAAACATTAGTCAGCTAGGATCTCTTCAAGGTAGGCTACAATCTATCAAAAGGTTCATCGCTCAATCAACGGACAAATGTCTCCCATTCAACCATCTACTTCATAAAAATGTACCTTTCAGATGGGAGAATAAGTGTTCAAAATCATTCCACCATCTCAAACAATATCTGATGAATCCACCAGTTTTGGTACCACCAATAGCGGGAAAGCCACTCATCCTCTACATATCAACAACAAAAGTGTCACTGGGGGCACTGCTAGCACAAGAAGATCTAACAGGAAAAGAAAGAGCCATCTATTACATCGGCAGGACTTTGAATGGATATGAAATCAACTATACATTCATTGAAAAGGCTTTCTTAGCCGTAGTGTTTGGTTCCCAAAAGTTGTGACACTATATGTTAGCTCATACTATCAAGCTAGTAGCAAAGATCGATATACTAAAATATCTACTCAGCAAAGCCGCTCTAATGGGGAGGTTAGCAAAATAGGTCATGATCCTGAGCGAGTTCGACATTCAGTAAACAAAACAACGAGCTATCAAAGGACAAGCAATAGCATATCAATTGGCAGAAGTACCTCTACTAGACAAACACCCACTACAGGTGGAATTTCTAGATATGGATGTAATCACTATTACACCAAAGCAATGGACCCTATACTTTGATGAATCTTATACACAACATGGATCAAGTGTCGACATCTTGTTTGTCACTCCAGAAGGACACACAATTCAACGATCCTATAGATTGATGTTCCCATACACCTATAATATCGCTGAATATGAAGCTCTAGTAGAAGGTATCAAAGTAGCTGTAGAATGGAGAATCACTGAATTGAAAGTCTATGGAGACTCTCAATTAGTTATCAATAAGATCAATGATGACTATCAGACGAAAGATGATAAGCTCATACTCTACAAACACATGGTGGATGATTTCAAAAAGTACTTTGTACACATCACCTTTGAACAAATTCCAAGGCTAGACAACAGAGTTGCTGATGCAATGGCCACTATTGCCTCGCTTCTACAAATTCCAGATAAACAAAATCGCTATGAATTCCTGGTGCAGCAATTGTTTTCCCCGGCCTATGACAATTCAACATCCCAAATCATCTGTGCCCTGACCGGTTCTGATTCTCCTATATATGAGAAGATCTATGACCATCTAAAAAACAATACCCTCCCACTAGACCTATCTCGTAACAAAAAACAAAGCTTTATCCGACAAGAAACCTGCTACACCTTAATTGCTGACACACTTTATCGCCGAGGTCTTGATAGTACTCTTTGTAGATGCCTCGATCGTAACGAATCTGACTCCGCCTTACATGAGCTTCATGAAGGTATTCGTGGTACACATTCAAGTGGTCCTACTCTTGCTAAGAAACTCTTAAGGATGGGATATTACTGACTGAAAATGGAGAAAGAGTCCTATTAGTTTGCTAGGAAATGTCCTAAGTGCCAAATTCATGGTAACCTCATACATGAACCAACACAAGAGTTGCAACCATTCACCACATCACGACCTTTCTGTCAATGGGGACTTGACCTAGTGGGAAAAATACATCCTTCCTCATCGAATGGGTACATGTTCATCATCACAGCCACCGAATACTTCACCAAATGGATTGAGGCAGTTCCATTGACTACACTGATCGATAAACAAATCACTTCCTTTTTTTCTAAAATTACCTCATCTGTTACTACGACATCCCTAGCTCCATTATCACAGATAATGGAAGACCTTTCAAAAATCAAGATGTCGAAGAGCTTTGTGAACGATTCCATATCCAACATCGCTTTTTGACACCTTATTATCCACAAGGGAATGGCCAAGCATAGGCCTCAAACAGGACAATCTTGAAAATCCTCAAAAAGACAGTGAATGATGCTGGTAAAGATTGGCATGTCTAACTTAATCCCACACTTTGGGCCTACAAAATGAGTATTTTCTCACCTACGGGAGCTAAACCATACTCATTGGTGTATGGATCAAAATCTATCCTACCTATTGAGGTAGAGATTCTGTCACTCTAGGTATCCTTGAAAGGCCTCATTCTAGATGAGGAGTATCGAGTCAACATGTTGCAAGAGATAGAACTGCTTGATGAATGTCATTAACATTCCTTTGATCATCTCAAGGCATATCAACAAAGAATATACAGAAGCTATAATCACAAGGTCATCCCAAGGGCTTTCAAAATTGGTGATCTTGTCCTAAAGGAAAATCCTAGAAATCACCAAGATCGAGAAAATAGGGAAATTTGACCTAATTGGTTAAGACCCTTTGTTATCATATCAGCTTATGGATTGAGAGCATATCAGTTATCAACTTTCAAAGGGGATGTGCTTGACGAGCCAACCAACAACATCTATCTGAAGAAGTTCTACACTTGAGTCATCTAATGCACAGATCAAGCAAAAAAACAAAAAAGTCAAAAAGTATAAAAAATCATCAATAGGGTGAAAACCTGGCAAACAGGCGCCCTATGACACAAAAAAAATCAAAAAATAAAGAAAAATACAAAAAAATAAAAAAACAAATAAAAAAGTGCAATAAAAACAAGTGGTGAAAACTTGGCAACATGCGCCATTTGTGAGAGAGCAACTCCTCTATCTATCAATACTCGTATCCTATCCATTTGGTCTAAGCCAATAGCCATTACAAAAATCTTTTACACGTAATATTATCCTGAACATACTTAGCGTAGTCACTGTCTTTGATTATCTGAATCAGTTATACAACTCATATCCCACCATGGCTTGGTGATCAGTGTGCATATCCATATCGAAGTTGTATCAACAACAAGGGGCAAAATCTTGACCTCGCTGGGGGAATTTCGCCTAGAGGGTTTTTAGACATCAGACCAAACATGTAGCAAGACAACAAAGATCAGAACAACCGACAATAACCACAACAAAGCAAGAGGCTAGACATCAAGGAATTGAACTGATTTGAACTAAACACAAGATCTATTTGCAAGATGTTTTACTTGACAAGAATACATTTCTGATAGCATGCATTCTCACTTATGGTTGTTGATTTTTGCTTATCATATCTCCTAAGTGACTCAAGGATGTCTCAACAACTAGAGAAGAAAAGAAGGAATGTGATGTTTTCTTTGTCTTCTATTGGGAATGAAGTCTTCTACTATACAAATTTGTCTTCCGATGTGATCGAGTAACATATCACTGAAGACATTTCGGATTTGTATAGGACAAAGGTTAACTCTTGTCTATTTTACACAATCAACACTCAGGCCATCTTGGTTTAATTAATCCTCGACGCTTGCGTCATCTTGCAATATAAAAAATCCATGTAAGATATACTTAGGTCATTATGGTTAATTATAACATGATGCTTGTATCAACTTTCAACAAATCAAGGCTCGATGATGAAAATAAGGGAAGCACTGGCACTTTGATAAAAAAACAAATGACAATATTAAGAATGAGAATGCATATTACGCTTTGCATCAACTGCATTATCTTTTTTATCATTTAACTTTGCATTAGGTGCACTATCATGTTAATTAGTATCATTTTATTATCATATCATGTTAATTAGTATTTAATCAAGCACACACCATTATCATGTTAATCTTGCATTAGGTTGCATATCATTTTCAGTTTGCATTTCATTATCATATCATGTTAATCTTGCATTAGGTTGCTCATCATTATCATCTAAAAACTTGCATTAGGTTGCACATCATTATCCTATTAATATTGCATTTAGGTGCATTTGCATTATCATTTTACAGTTGCATTAGATACATTAAAATTATTCATATCATTATCACATCATACATCTCATTTTCAAGATACATATCACATCATACATCTTATTTTCAATATACATCTCACATCATACATATCATTTTCAAGATACATCTCACATCATACATCTCATTTTCAAGATACATCTCATATCATACATCTCATTTTAAAATCATTATCACATGTTACATATCAAAAGCATTTGGCATTCTAGATTGCATTATCCAAAGCATATAAAAGCACAAAAAAATGTTAGTAACATTTGCACCATCACAGGCATATCACTTTCCACACATATAGTATACATTACAATCATCATATAAGCATGTATATCATAAAAATAAAAAATACACACACCACATCATCTGCATCATCACCTGCAAAAGTCATATAGATCAAAAGCATATCATATAGCTCATCAAAATCAAAGTAGCTGCATCCATAACATATCATCATATATATGTGTGACCACATGCTGATCCAAAGGAAAATCAAAGATACCAGTCAAAACCAATCATCAATAAAGCAATAAATTGTCCAAAGTCCCTGGATATATCAATAACAATGCCCATCAAATCAAGCAATATTAGTATCAAGGAAATCACTGAACATCAATAATCATTGAACATCAATAAACATCATATCCATAAGATCATCAGAGTATCATATGAATAAAACCATCAACAAAGTACCATATCAATAGGATCAATGAACAACAAAGTATCATGGCAAGAGGTCATCAAAATATAATAATGTGTGTATCAATAAAGTACATCAAGGTACAAATACAACATCTGTGATCATGATCAAGGGGCAGGATCATCTTGGCCACCTCCAGCACCTGTCGACTGAGAGCTCGAGCTACCCGAACCTGTGCTACTACTGGGAGCATCTCTCCTAGGTCCCACAACCCCCTCGCTGCCCCTATGTCTGCGAGATCCACCCCGTTGAGAACTAGCTGCATAGATCTTGAGCCCGCTGAGGTGCCGACACCGCCACAAAGTAAAAATTCCTGTAGTAGGTGGCCCTCTCAGTCTGATAAACGAGAGTCCAGATGGTCTCTCCTGTAACCCCCTATGTGGTTGTCTGCTGCAGAGTCGGAACCATCTCATTGGCCCGACCCCGATGCTCTATCTTAGTATCCCACTCTACGGTAACTTGTGTGATATGTGCATGTGCAGCCTGTAGACCCTGCTATGCTATGTCCCTCTTGGCCTGAGCGACATCCCGCTCTAGTGACACTATCACTACTTGTCTCTATAGTTGTCTCACCTATGCCTGAGCCTATGTAACCTAACCCTGCACCCTATGCAATAGGGACTGTAATGGTGCTATCTGTGTTTGCTACAGATGTAGGGGCACTCTAATCTGTACTCCCTGTGGATGTGAGGACTACGGATCCTGAATATCAACTCGTCGAGGGGCAGGAGGAGGCATATCCTTCCTCCTCTGTCGAGAAAGTGGTTATACATCCTCCTCCTCCTCCTCAACTGCTATCCTTGCGAATCCCATAAAACCTACTCCTCCACCAACCTCCTCAGACTCGGTCTCCTCATCAGAATAATCATCACCCTCCTCCTCAAATCCGTCATCGTCTGATCCCTCCTCAAACTCCACTACAACAACATCCTCAGCCTGCACCGACCCTCCTCATCCTAACTGCTGCCTCCATCCTCCTCCTCGACCCCTCACTCCCAGTCCACCACTCCTCCCATCTCCTCTCTCATCTCCTCCTCCACCCTCACCACCACCTACTCCCCAACCGTGCCCAATCACACCCCCTCTAGAAACTCCTCCACCCCTCCCACCTCTCCACCGTCCTCTCCTACTACCTCGATGAACTCTGCCTCTACCCTGATCATCATCATCATCAACCTCCTCCAATGCAAGAATGGGCTCTCCTGGCCCTATCAACTGCGGGAGCCTGTGTGTAAGAAAATACTACATATACTCCGTAGTCATCCCAACATCAGCTACATCCTCCAGCATGCTCCATACATAAAATGGCAAGGAGTAGAACTCGGTCCAGGCTGTAGCAAAATTTAGTGTGGGCCCCCAATCCGTCATCTCCTTGTGTACCCTCGCATACATAGTCATCCCCTATAACATAGGCTGCACCTGACCAAACTGCCGATATACCCGAGGAAGCACAAACTGCTCTACCACATAGGGGGTGTGCCCCAACATAAATCTGCTAAAAAATAAATGAGGCACCTCGAAACCGTCCTTCGACCAAGGCTCACACAATCGATACAACCTCCACACCACTGAATCCATGTCATCCAGAGCCCGCCTCCAATACTCTAGCTTCTCAAGCATCGACTAGGAAGCAACTTGACTATACATGATAACAAATGATGCCCTTGCTATCTGAACCTCTCTCCCAGTGGATGGGTCACTGGTATGTGCTCCCATGCCCAAATCTGCAGCAGAGTGAACTCGAAAGCTAGTCTGGACGCATCATCATAGACCACCTGATGGAGCTCATGATATAGATGGGAAAGCAAACAAATACCCCATGCATATCATGTGCGTGACTACACCATCTGTCAGAGAACTCGGCCCCATCCAATTGATAACCCATGTGACCTCCTATCTGGAATCAGGAAGCTGCCAATCAAACCTGCCAAAACTGAAGGGAGGGGGCATAGCTATCCACCATATCCTACCACACCACTGAGTAGCCTGCAATCTGTGGATCGACAAACACCTCCCGTAGAGCATCTATCCCACCGGCCTCCTCCACATCGTACTCAACCGACTCTCCTATGATTAGAATCCGCAAAATTAGATAGATGTCCTCAGGCATCACTATGATCTCACCCATCGGTAAATGGAAGGTGTTATGATCGTTGTGCCATCTCTCGGCCAACGTGGTGAGTAGTGCCCTATTCTTCTGATAGGGCGGCATGTGCAATAAGTGAATGAGACTACAAGCCTCTATAATTGCCAAATCATCGACAGTCAATCAATCTCTCATCATCAAAGTCTTCAGGAATTTCTCTCGAAGCATGAGAACCCCTCGATAGACCTATATCAAAATATGGGTATCATCCTATTAGTCACATCTATTCTAAACAATCAAACTATCAACAAATAAAGTGATGGTAGTCATGACATCAACCAAGGCATATCTAATTGTAGACACCCAAAATTGTCCAGTCTAATTAAATAAATATTTTTATTTATTTAATTATCTAAGCCTAATTCTTCTATTAATTAAATAAATCTTTATTTATTTAATTAATTCATTTATCCTCTTCTAGCCTTATTTCTCATTTAAATAAATACATTTATTTATTTAAATTATCCCTTTTCCGTAAATTAAATAAATATTTTATTTATTTAATTGATCCCACTTCTTCTATTAATTAAATAAATCTTTATTTATTTAATTAATTCATTAACCTTTTCTACCCCTGACACATGTCATTCATCTCTTAATTCCTACACTACCTACCCCTTTCATTATTTTATTATTTTCTCTACCTACCCTCTAATCATAGCCGACCTCCTTTTACACCTCTCAATCTTATCCCTTCATTTCATATGGTGTCTTCTCTATAAGGAGATGCTTCCTTCATTATCAAACCCTAACTACCCGACTACTTGACTACACTATGCTGTTCATATGCAATCCTACTTGCAACCACATTCCGTTCTTTGTTGAGCTCTTGTGCACATAAAATCTGAGAGCAAATATATTAAGCAAGATCAATGGAGATAGGAAGAATGGAGATTCAAACTCTATTGGACATGTGATGGTATAATCTTTGTGATTTCATTTGATTTGCATTGTCTTAGGTAATCTTCATATGTTATGGTGGATCTTTGTTGTTGTTAGGCTAGGGTTTTGTGGTTGAATTCATTTAGCCTTTCAATATCGTTATTATTGTTATCCATTTTCACCATAAACATTTTGGCACGCCCGGTGGGACATGGATTTTTGTTGGATCTGTGTTTTTTGTAGATTTTTCTAACCCTATATTGTTGTTTTGTAAAACAATTTGGAGAATAACCTTGTGCAGCTAGGGTTTTGGACACAAAATCAAGATCATGGAGAGATTTGATCATATCTCACAAACGACTTAGAAATTTTGCACCAAATTTTTTTTGCAAGTTGAAGAAAGTATCAGATGCTCTCAATACAAAACTCAGAATTTTTGGAGCACATTTTCATTTTCTATGAATTTTTTATAATTTTTCATAAAAAATTAATTTTGAGAGCAAATGAGAGAATTTTTTGGATTTTCTTACATTTTTGGAAATCACTCAGAATTATACATAGGATCTGTTCTTTGTGATTTTAATTTTGATGCAAAATATTTCCCTAAAAATTGGATCTTTAAAAATTAGGGTTTTTCCTTATTTTGATCAGATCTCACAAAAAGATTCGAATTTTGGCATAAATTTTTTTCTACAGGTCAGGAAAAGTATCAGAAGAATTCAGTAAAAATTTTAGATTTTTTGGATCACTTGTTCAATTTATATGAATTTTTTATGATTTTTCATAAAAAATTAATTTTGAGAGAAAATTAGCGAATTTTTTGGATTTTCTTACATTTTTGGAAATCTCTCAGAATTATACATAGGATCTATTCTTTGTGATTTTAAATTTGATGCAAAATCATTCCTCAAAAATCAAATCTTTGAAAATTAGGGTTTTGCATTATTTTACTCATATCTCAAACTAATTGGATTTGTTGCAGAAATCTTTTTATGAAGGTTTGGAAGACCATCAGAACTCTCCAATAAAAATTTTAGATTTTTTGGATCGATTTTTCATTTTATATGAATATTTTATGATTTTTTATAAAAAATTAATTTTTGGAGCAAATTAGCAATTTTTTTGGATTTTCTTACATTTTTGGAAATTTCTTGAAATTTTACAGGTTGTCTTTTTTTATGATGAATCAGATCTTTGAATTGGTCAACAAAACGCATTGTTGAAGGCCCCTATTTCACAAAGTCTTTTGGATCTAAAATTTACCTAACTTGTGTGCTTGCAGGAAGGGGTGATCATTTGAAACAATCCAAACTACTAATAAATCTTTGTTGCAGGTCCTTGGCAAGGGTTTTTGGATTTTATTGTGTGCCTTGTTTTCATAGACTAGCAAACACTTCAATTGGTGCACTAAAATTGAATCATTGTCTTTTGTGTCTTGAGCAATAGGCTCTTTTTGTTTAATCTTTAGAGGGCCTGTCTTCCCGTGTGGTCATTAGGACTACTAGTGAGAAGAGAATGACCCAAGTAGTAGCAAAAGAAAAGCCATCTTCTTCCAAACCACTATAAATAACTGTATTCATGGTGAAAACTATGGATAACGTGTGCTGATTAGTTCATACCGACACTATGTCTCCACATAAACCCGTTTGATCAAATTTATTTGATCAGTTGTAGGGTGTAACCCCTACCGGCTGGGAGCCTTCTGTATTTACAGAGTTGAAAGTGCCGCATGTATGGCCACACGAGCAGATACCCTTACTAGCACCTTTTTGTTTTAGAAGCCAAAATCCTTCTAGTTGTTGAGGTAGGAGGTTGGACCTCTGGTAGCGGTCCACACACATACGGTTCTTAGTAGAGATACAAAGTTTGCCACGGGGAGTTTTCGTGGGGACTGATGCTTGGTTGACCCGAGAAGTGAGTGCCGAGGGTGGAGCCAGTGAGGTTAAGCATCTAAGTATCCACTCTAAATAGCGTAGCCTCAGGGGTAAAACCTCATGTGGGATCAACAACTATTGTCTTGGCCAACCATAAGAATTTTTCTTGACTTCTTTTAAACATTCAAACATTCAAGACGAAACAACAAAACATTGTGTCTTTTATGTCTTCAAGTGTATACAAAACAATTTTACATCAAACAACACACTTTTCTTGGAGTCATTGTCAGTCTAAACACTTGCAAACATTGAGTCCTCATCAACATTGTGTCCTCTTGTCACGAAAAATAGTCAAACATTCAGATTTGGTCACAACCAACAACTTCACAAATTGGAAAAATTTTACAGTCCAGCAAACAAGAGCAATCAGTTTCAGAATTCTTGAGCTTCCTAGGTTGTTTCTCCAGGTTTTCATCTAGCATTCAACTTGTCTTTGGGTCTCACAAAATCCATCATTGCTTTACACCTTACATTACATTCACATTTGTCTAAACTTGAGTCAAAAGGTCACTTGCTTGTCCTTATCATACTTTGTCAACACACTACATACAACAACATTTTGCTAAGTGGTCCCTCATCAATGTCTATCACCTTTGGGTCTCATTTGGTCTTACTTAGAGTCAAGGTCAACTTACATCATCAAGAGAAACTATCCTCTCTTTGGAAGTCACACCTACTCTACTACATACATACTTGGTCTTACACTTTGGACATTGCAAGTACACCTCAGATTCATTTACATTCCATCCAACTCTTGGTCTTCCATACTTTTTCCATTTTCATCTAGTCTCACACATCTCGATCAATACCTAGTTCATGGTTGAAACTCGTCTTCAAAAATCTAGGAGAGAAACTAAAGAGGCTCAAGAGTCCGCAAACATGAGTTCTTATGAGTATGACAATGATATCTTTTTCAATTTTGATCATACTACATTACCTGACATGGATGCCTATAGAAACATTCCAAATGTTGAGAACATGGACACTACAAACAACAATGATACACACAATGATGATATGGACAACTTTTCAGTACATTCAGCAGATGTGGAAGAATCCATTATGGATCCCCGTTTCAATCGATTGGTTGAGGAAATAATGAGGAGGGATAGACAATACTTTTTACAAATGATGGCACAAAGTGGAGCCAAGATACCTCATGATTTTGACATGTCTCAAATAATGGAAAATCGACCTTTGCAACAACCTCACTCCAACATGGATCAAAGAAGGCCTAATAGTGGAGGCAATAGAGGACCACATCTTGTGCCTGAATCACCATCATCTTTGTTTCAAAAACCAGAGATCCCATACACACCTGGTCAAGCATATGATACTCACCTTCGTAGACCATTATGGAAGTCTTATGTAGAGAAATATGCTCAATCACATATCAATGCTAAGGATCAACCACCAAAGTAATTGGATATTCAAAGGCATGCTCAAAATTTGGACACAAGGAAACTCCGTGTCAAATTTGGGGGCAACACATTAGAACATGACATGCCTGTAGAGTATGGTATACATGGACAAAATAGATATTGTGTTCCTCAACATGAATCTATACCAAGTGGTCCATATATGCAACATCACTATAGACCTCCTCCATATGAACATGTGTATGATCAATATCATCCATATATGCAACATGCTCCTCCTCCAATTGGTGCCTCAAGCATAGAGTATGGTCCAAGAAGTCGATCTCCACCTAAGAGCAATTTGGAGCAACAAATCAGGGACTTACAAAAGAAAATGGAGGACATAAATACACCGAAGCCAACATACACAATGAGAGACATATGTCCTTATCCATTTGACAAGAGCATTCCAATGCCTCCTTTTCCTACACACTTTGTGACGCCTAAATTTGATAAGTATAGAGGAAAAGGGGATCCTAAGGCACACATAAGACAATTTTTCACAGCTTGCATTGAGATAGTAGCAGAAGAGACATATTTGATGAGATTATTCCCACAAAGCCTAGATGATCAAGCTATGGAATGGTTCTTCCAACTTCCACCTGGTATTAAGTCATGGGGTGACTTAGCAAAGGCATTTATTCAACATTTCTCCTACAACATAGAGACAGACATATCAGTCACTACTTTGTGCAACACAAAGCAAAAAGATGGAGAGTCTTTTTCATCATTTTTACAAAGATGGAGGAATCTAGCTAGCAGATGCTCTTGTGAAATTCCACAAAAACAAATGGTAGAGATGTTCACCCAAAATGTTAACAAAGACATTGGCTATGATCTAAGGAAAGCTTGTTTGTCCACCTTCAAGGACGTCATTGAAAAAGGCTTAGCAATAGAGAAGGTCCTAATTGAACAAAGAGTTATTAAGATATTCAAAGAAAACAAAGATGACTTTAAAGGAAAAGACAAGCCAAGATTTTGGAACAAAAACAAGAACACAGTCAATGATGGTGTTGTTGATGCCAATACAGTACGACCCAAAATCGGTTTTTTCGGATCAACCTCTACAAACAATCAAGTGAATACTCAAACAACTTCAAAGTCACAAAGGAAGTACACTCCATTGGGAGAACCACTTGAGTCAGTTTTCAAAAAGCTAGTGGCAAACAAAATAATCACTATTCTAGATTTTCCACCATATGAGCCAAAGGTGAAACCAAATTGGTGGAATGATGATGAATATTGTGAATTTCATAAGAGCAAGTGTCATAAGACAGGAAATTGCCATCGACTGAAGAACATCATACAAGATCTCATTGATAGGGGTGACATTGAGATTGAAGGGCACTCATCCAATCAAGAACATGAGATGTTTAAGGAACCATTCCCAAAACATGACAAAGGAAAAGCTAAAGCCACAGATGACCAAACCAACTATACCAGAGCATCTTATAACTATGATTCAACCATCAATCACATCTTGATGGACAATTACATCTCTACCATTATCATCAAGGACAAAAACCCTGAGAATTCTACCCAGAGACCCAAGATTATCTTAAAAGGCGTTGGATCTTCTTCCGAACCTACCTCTGAATGTCATGTTACAACCCGTCGAGGTAAAATCACTTTGCAAGGTGCTCCAACTAAAAACACCACTTCCTCATCAATCAAGCCTGAGTATGACCTTGTAGAACAGTTAGGGAAGAGACCCATGCTCATCTCCATACTTGAACTCTTGCGCATATCCCCCGCACATAAATCCATTCTTGACAAAATCTTAAGAGAAACTTTCATTCCTACTGATCTGAACGTGGACCAGTTTCAAGCCATGGTGGGATACCTTTCCATTCCACACTCCCTTACATTCACAGAAGTCGATGACGCCTCCGTAAGTCAGCCACATAATGCACCATTACACATTGAAGCCTTCATACACAAACATAGAATCAAACGAGTCTTGATAGATGGAGGAGCAGGTCTAAACATTTGTACATTGAGCACTATTAAACAATTGGGATATTCCAAAAAAGTTGTGAATGCTACAAACAAAATTACCATCAAAGCATATGATGATGAAGAGCATTCATCTAAGGGCACAATCACCTTACCTCTCAGAGTTGGGCCAGTTACAAAAGATGTGGTTTGTCAAGTCCTTGATCTAGATCTCACATACAACATATTGCTAGGATGTCCATGGATTCATGAGATGAGCGCAGTCCCATCTACATATCATCGATGTATCAAGTTTCCACACAATGGAGTTGAAGGGACCATCAAATCAGATCCAAATCCATTCATATATTGCAACAATTTGCAACCTCGATCAGAAATAACAATCCCAGTCAATAGAGAAGCTATTCCTTCATCAGCATATGTGGATCCAGAATCATTAAAAGCTTCTACATCAAAGCAAGCAGAGCTCAAAGAAAAATTCAAGATTAAAGATTTGGGATGTGGTGAGTATATCTTTCATGTTGATCAACTCCCACTATCTCCTAAGGTATCCAATCGACATGAACAATCTATAAACAATTTGAAAGGAATTGGGTGTGAACCACCTAGTGTTGTGGCTACTAAGTCCAAATGCAAATCTCCTATAGTGACACAAGCATCTCTTGATATCAATAGTCCTAAGAGTGGTTCCAACAAAGAATCTATTGAGCATATTGCCAGCCCTCTTGAAAAATCACATAGCCTTACCATATCATCCATTCATTCCATTTCCTCTCCGCTCCCAGACTTGGATCAACAACAATTACAAAATCCCTTACTCATTGGGGATCAAAAATCAAGCTTTGAAAAGAAAAATCTAAAAGTTAAAAATACAGAGAAGTCCTTTAGTCCAAATCAAAATCAAAAGCTATTGGACTTTGAAAAAATCAAGGTCAAGGATAAAAATCCTATGAAAGAAAAAGAACAAGAGTTGATCTCCCCTAATATCAAAATAACTGGGGGCAAAAGTTCTACAATTTCAAGTAAAAAATAACACTTGTTGATCCTAAGTCTCCATCATGCTATCCTACTTTCACTTCTTTTCACAATCACAAGCCTTCATCACTCATCCACTTGTTCCACACATCCTTTTCCTTTTGGTGATACATCATGGACCTTTAATGGAGCTTCCTCAAAGGACTTTGTTATCAGGGATGCCCAAACTTCTTCAGGTGACACGCATACGAGCTTGTGTAGTCCACACACTAGTAATTCTATCTCAGTTCCTTCATCAGGGAAGATAGTCACTCAAGCTACACATCATTCAGTCAAGGAACAATGCAGCTACAATCACAAGGTTAAGCCTCGCACATTCGAGGTAGGTGATTTAGTTTTCAGAGAAAATCCTAAAAATCGGCAAGACAGAGAGAAGAAGGGCAAGTTCGAACCAAATTGGCTTGGTCCTTACATCATTACAGCAACATATGGATCTAGGACATATCAGCTCTCAACTACAGAAGGTGAACCTTTGGAGGATCCTATCAATAGTATGCACCTTCGCAGGTTCTACACATAGCTCTTTGGAATATCCTAATTCAAAAAATTACAAAAAAATCAAAAATTTCAAAAATACAAAAAAATCAAAAATTTCAAAAATACAAAAAAAATCAAAAAAATTAAAAATACAAAAAAAATCATAAAACAAACAAAAAAAAATCGTTATTTGGTGAAAACCTAACAAACAGGCGCCTTGTAATACAAAAAAAAAACAAAAAACATTGAAAAATCGAAAAAAGTAAAGAGAAATAATTTCGTCCAATGGTGAAAACCACTTCGGTGGTGCCCTGGGCAAGTACCATGGTGAAAACTGGGTCACCAGTGCCATGCATAGAGACATTGCTCCTCCCTCCTTCAGGATTCACTTTCATCCTTTCACTTTGCACACACTCACAACCTATTCGTTCATAATAAACTTACCCATTCCCATCATGGCTTGTTATTGATCTACCTAAGATTGGTTAGCCATTCATAATAAACCTCCATTTTCACCTCCCTTTCCATCCATAATAAATCAGATCCTATTTGTGGCTAAGGCAAATCCTACGTCTCATAATGGGTGTGGAACTGAGAACATCACATGTTTCGAGGAGTACAGTTTCTTCCAGCTTCCTTCAGTCTATCCACACACAATCCGCAATAAAGCAACATTTGCATCACAGATCCGCAATAAAGTTTCATCTTCTCCACAATAAAGTATAAGTTTCATGGATTCAGTCAGTTTCAGATGAGACACGGCAGCAACAATGGGCTTCAACAAATCAAATCTTTCAATAGACTCAGACAACATATGGTTCAGTGCTATCTATCCTTTCTGTGAAAGTAAACATTGTGACCACAATCAAATAAGACTTATACAAGTGACAAGAGACACTAAATTTGAGGACTACAGTGGATGTTGGTGTCGAGTCTTGGTTTTCTTTTGATTTTATCTTTTGGTGACATGTCTTTTATCTTTTCCAGGATGTCTCTGACTAGAGATTCTATCTCCAGGATGTCTTTGACTAGAAAGGCAAGGATGGGGTATCGTCACCTATTTGTATTTGCTGTCTGTGGATTGTCTTTTAGTAATGCTATGACTTGTCCAAGGATATGAGGACACTGTGAGTCTAGTATGAACTGGGGCATTCCTTGTTTGCGACTATCTTATCTCCATGCAAACAGGTACAATGACTTTCTGGGTCGAACATATGCCTCGATTGTCATAACCTACTTTCGATAATAAAGCTCAATGATGATAACGCACAAGAAGCTCTTTCACTTTCATATCTTCTATCTTTCATCCTCCTTTCTTGATTGACTTCCATCGTCCTTCTCGAGTCCGTGTAGCCTACTATCACACGATTGAGTATAATGACACGCCAAAAACATTTGCATTTCATGTAGTTGCACCTGCATTACCACATATAAGCATTTCATACATACATATAGATATCACAACTGCATCACATCTTGCACACAACACATATTAGCAATCTTACATTTTCATCATGTAAATCGTTATTTGCATTAGCATATTCATCTGCATTACATACATTCACATTTGCATTGGCATAACATATAAAAATATAAAAGAACAAAAATATTGCATTTCATTATGTACATATTTGCATCCATATCATAACCATCACATAGAAACATACATCATTAAACATCTCATCACATAGGTACACATGCATATAGCTGCCGCAAAGATGAATCATCTCATATATATATATATAAAGTGTCATGATACAATGATGTCAAAATCATATGGCTACAATCACCCGCAGGTGTCTACATCATCATACAAAAATGGTACAATACTGATACATAGGGAGCCCTCTACGGCTATGATGAATTCCCTACCTTAGAGCTGGTTGGCCTCGACGGAGTCTGAGCCCTAGAAGGACCCGCCCCAAGATCATCTCTCCTGGCCCCTGTGTCCTCTGTAGCCACCCCTCGTGTCGCCCTATCCGGACAGAGGAACCCACTGATAACTCTTGCCAACACTATTGGTAGTGCTAATCCTGTCCATGTCATGGTATCCCATGCCACATGTCCCACCCTCATCTCCAGTCCCGGATCCTAGACCACTCGTCTAAGGGCATCCCTGTCTCCATCTCGATCATACAGAATCAGCTCCCCATCGATCGACATCCACAGAATCCTGTATACATCCTCCAGGGTGACTGTCTTCTCCCCCATCAGCAAATGAAAAGTGCAAATGTCTGAGTGTCATCTCTCAACCAGCACAGTTAGCAAACCCATGTTCGCTCGAAACTCAGGCACATATAGAATGTATCTCAGACCCATAACCTCAATGGCGGCCTTGTCCTCGAATGTCAACTCTGGTCATAACCTCTGAGTCGATGGGAATCTCTCTCATGACTCCAGCATAGGCAAATACTCCTGCAGTCACACAAATCAATCATCTCAGTCCTAGTGACACTCACTGTTCATCACAAAGTGTTGCTTCTATCCTAGTGGTACTCCCTGTTCATCACAAAGTACTACGTGTTTGGCACTCCCTGTTCATCACAAAGTGCTGCTCACATTTGCACTCACTGTTCATCACAAAGTGCTGCTCATATTTTAGTATTCCCTGTTCATCACAAAGTACTATATCTTAGTACTCACTGTTCATCACAAAGTGCCTTGATCTATCCTATCCTAGGGCTTATACTTGAGTGAATCGTCTTGAGTAGTTTCCTAATTGACAACGTATGTTCTATCACAAAATTGTCAATCCTAGCCCTATTTGCTATCCTAGTTTTCCCTACAGGACCTGCTTGAGTGTATCCTCTCAGCAGCTTATCCAATCGACAACGTATGTTCATCACAGAACTGCCGATTTGACCTAGAAGACACATTTTTGGACACAAACGCGTTTTCCTGACATAAATGCGCATTTATTACATTACCTAGCATGAATTAATGACAACAATAAATGCATCAAAGTACAAGGAGGTTTTGTGGTACTTACTGGCTCTCCTGCCTCTGCTGGCCTCTGGAATCGGCGAACGCAATCGAATCTGTGAACCAAAGCCATCGCTGCTGACTACTGCTGCTCTATTCTCTCTCTGCACTATAATCTCTTGGATGTGTGGATGACAATGAGGATGTTTTCCCCTCGTGGTCTATCTTATAGACTACCCTAGCCCTAGTCTCCTGTGTCAGTCTTCATTATCCCACGACTCTATCACTTTATTTGGTCAGTCCATTCTAGCCTTTATTTCTTATCGAGAGATTGTCTGCGATCTTTCCAGACATTTTCATCCAATCTCTCGAGGGGGCATATCATTCCCATCTTGAGGCAACTCTGTATCAGTTCATCTTATCTTCTTTGAAACAACACAACAAGCTGCATTGTCTCAAAGAGGGGCAAAATGTAGACACCCAAAATTGTCCAGTCTAATTCAATAAATATTTTTATTTATTTAATTATCTAAACCTAATTCTTCTATTAATTAAATAAATCTTTATTTATTTAATTAATTCATTTATCCTCTTGTAGACTTATTTCTCATTTAAATAAATACATTTATTTATTTAAATTATCCCTTTTTCCCTAAATTAAATAAATATTTTATTTATTTAATTGATCCCACTTCTTCTATTAATTAAATAAATCTTTATTTATTTAATTAATTCATTAACTTTTTCTACCCATGACACATTTTATTCATCTCTTAATTCCTACACTACCTACCCCTTTCATTATTTTATTATTTTCTCTACCTACCCTCTAATCATAGCCGACCTCCTTTTACACCTCTCAATCTTATCCCTTCATTTCATTTGGTGTCTTCTATATAAGGAGATGCTTCCTTCATTATCAAACCCTAACTACCCGACTACTTGACTACACTACGCTTTTCATATGCAATCCTACTTGCAACCACATTTCATTCTTTGTTGAGCTCTCGTGCACATAAAATCTGAGAGCAAATATATCAAGCAAGATCAATGGAGATAGGAAGAATGGAGATTCAAACCCTATTGGACATGTGATGGTATAATCTTTGTGATTTCATTTGATTTGCATTGTCTTAGGTAATCTTCATATGTTATGGTGGATCTTTGTTGTTAGGCTAGGGTTTTGTGGTTGAATTCATTTAGCCTTTCAATATCGTTATTATTGTTATCCATTTTCACCATAAACACTAATCATCCAATCAATCAATCAATCAATCAATCAAGAATCATATAAAAAATCAATCAACAACTTCATTGTAGGACTCATATCAAAAATCAAGTACCCTATCAATGACCAAGTTCCATATCAAAAATCAATCTTGGAAACCAATCAATCATGTTTCAATCAATCAAGACTCCTATCACAGATCAATCAATCATTCACATCAGTTCCATATCGAAACAGTTCCATATCAAACAACATCAAAATCCATACCAAACCATAACTCATAATGACATTGACCCATATCGACATCAAGCGACCAATATCGAACAACAGACCCATATCAACATCAATTGACCCATATCGAACAAAAAGACTCATATCGACATCACGATCCATATCAACAATTGACCCATATTGACAAGTAAGCCATATCGACTTTGGCCAAACCAAAATTTGAACTGACACAAAGAACTCATAACGACGATCGATAGTCAATCGACAAAAATCAACACAATCGACCCAACTAACACATCGACAAGGTGTGGAAACTCACATCAAATCTAAAAATCCAAATTGCACATGCTCAAAATTTCCCAAAAATAAAAAAATTACCCTCTGTCTCATATGCGCTAAAACAATGCTTCAATGCACTATTAAATTGATCATATGTGCGACAATATTCATCGTATGCGCTAAAAGACATATCAAATGCGCTATACTATTTTTCAAATGCGCAAAAATCTTAATCGTATGCGCCAAAAAATAAATCAAATGCGCTATCTAATACTTCATATGTGCTACGGAAATAATCCTATGCGCAAAAAGATAATTCGCATGCGCTAAAAGAAAAATCATATGCATAAAGTAAAGCAGAAAAATAAAAAACAAAAAGTTTTTCATAAGGTTCTATGTTCTTTCAACCAACTCATTGTTGTTGACAATGCAACTAAATGCGAAAAACAAAAAGTTATTCATAAGGTTCTATGTTTATTTGGATGCACAAAGGTGCTTCCTTCTTTGATCACTTTATCCTCTATGTTGGGAAATTGGGTACAAAATATCAAATATGATAATTATTTGATTTTTTGTAGTATAAATTTTGTTTCACAGTTGGTCATGCCTCTCATGGTGTAGGGCTAGAAATCATTATTGTTTGAAAAAGAACGATGTGCTTATTCCTTAGAGATTGGTTTAACATACGTCAGTGGGGAGGCAGAGGCCTCTCTTTGTCATTGGTCAAATACTAAAATGATCATTGTCGGTTCCATTCTTTTTGTGCAAAGTTATTTGAAAAAGTGTGATAAAGAATTATTGCCTAAAAGAAATTGTCTTACTGAAACTAATTCCAATCATTAAAAACAATGTATTTTAACCTTTTTTTTTATTCTCATTAAAATATCTATTATTTGTTTTATATATAAAAAAATTAACATAAAGAATACCTTATAGTTCCCTCCCCTCTACCCTCTACCCTCTACCCTCTACCCTCTACCCTCTACCCTCTCCATTCTAATTCATGTCTTGAATCTAAGGATAAGGCTGATGGCAAGGTCTAGAGCTCCCCCAATGAAGTTTTCCTTCAAGCCATCTGGAGCCTTGTTCTTCATTGCTATTTTAGAGTTTTTCTTGATTTGATTTTAAATTTCCTTGTTGTTTCCTTGTTGTTGACTCCATGTAGTTGCTTTTTTTATTTGCTCTATATAAAGATGAGGTCAGGTTTCAAATTCTCTTGTTCTGGTTAGTAACTTAGAGAAAAACTGTTATTTTCAAGTTTAAAAAAGTGCATAATATAACAACTAAACAAATTACTTGGATATTCTTTGCTGCTGTAGCTTCTGAGCCAGGAAAATGATAGAGATGTTGGTGACAGATTTGGGAAGCAGTGGTAGGCGACTGACTATTCTTCAATCACTTGTCCTTCCATATGCGCACCAGCAAACACTATTTAGTACACATTGCAGCTACTAAAAACAACATAATAATTAGAAAAACTTGAAAGGGAAATGGAGTGGGAAAAGTACCTTGGACAGAGGGAAGATGTCGGCAATGTCTATCCAACTGTCTTACTTTCTGACGACTAATTAATCTTCACTTGCTACCACCCAACGATGAAGAGAGATTCTCTTGTTAGATATATTGGAAAGTGAAGAACAATGTAAACGTGTTAGGGTGGGGTTGGCTATCAATGACAGCAGCCATGGCGGCAGTGGGTGTGGGTTCTACTTTTGCAAATCTGAGGTAGCCTATACTTGTTGGGTTATCTCTCAGATTTCAAAGAGATTTTCTAGGTTTTTTTCTGAATTTCATGCTTTTGAAAGCTCATTTTCAACTATGGTTTTAGGGTAAATTGAAAGTAGGGTGTATCAATGTATAAGTTATAGCGTAGGAGGGTGATTTATTCATTGGTGCATTTTTGAAATTGAATAGCTATTCTTCAAATTGAATATGATATTCAAAGATTTTTCAATCTTTTTTTTTATTTAAGCAAAAGGGTTATTGATTTTCTTAAAAGATTTATAGATCTTTGTTCAAGATTTGAAATGTTGAATGATTGGATTAATTTCTATTGAAAATCTTTATTGAAAGGTAAAATAAGTATTTGATTTTATTAACGAAGAATCTATGTTGTCTTTTTTGAGTTAGAAGATAACAAAGTTGAGAAGTCTTATATTTTATATGGGCAAGAGCCTTTTTTGGGAAAAAATTTAGTTGAAAAATTTATGGGTCTTCGATCAAAATCCAAAACCCCGAATGATTGGATTAGTTTCTATTAAAAGCCCTTGTTGAAGGGTAAACTAAGCATTTAATTTTATTAAAGAAGAATATATACCTTTTTGTTTGAACTAAAAGAACAAATATTTGATTTTCCAAAGTGGTCCATACTTTATAGGGGTGAGATAACTATATTTGAATCATTGGTCTATATATTTAATCCAATAGAAAATATATCTATGGTAGCGCTAGTTAGGATGAAACTTACACACCCCCCTATTAATTTTTGGGATGACAAATCTTTCACTACTATTGACAACATTTTGGATTGTTCTATTAATATGGCCGATCCAAAAATTAAGTTTACAACTTGGGGGATTGGTTCCTTCAATCTTAGTGGTTAACCTTTGAAAATCCTATGGTTTATTATTCATGTATATCAAGTTCTTTTTTCCTTTGTCAAAGAAACAACCCTAAGTCTATTGGCTCAATCACTTTTGTTATGTTTCAAAGTTGATCGGTCGTTGCCTATGATCATCAACTTAAGTCATGCCTTTATCCCTTTGCACATCGTTGTTTACTGACCCCTTCTCCTAAGGTCACTTTTACTGCCCAATCACATATATTAGTCTTTAATATGCTTAAGTCCTAGGTTTTGCATGTAAAATTATTTGCCCTCACTTTTGACTTGTCAAGTGTGATGTGTTCAATTTTCATTTATTGCACACTAGTGCAATCCCTTTGAGCTTAACTTGCCTCCCAATTATGTTGATCCATTATGGTGATAAGTGTCACCTTGGTGTGCACTCTTGGTATGGTACAAGGTACTACCTTACAGGCTCGTGTTGCTACACCTAAATGCCAAATGTCCTACTTGCTAGTGGTGAGCCCTATCAAGATTAAAGGTTGCAAGGAATATTATGATATGTTACTCCAAATGGCCACTCCTAATTTGATAGCATGCTAGCACTAGAAAAGAAAAGAGGGACTCAACTCAGATTGTGTTGTTGCACTATGTTGTCACATGCCTTTAGCTAGAAGTGCTCGATGAATGGGCTTTGTAACAAGCACATTTCTTCTAACATGAAAAGCAACTACATTTATTTTTCATTTAAGGCATTCCTTCTGAGACAAATTTTTACAAATGGGCCAGATTTAATTGGGAAAGTCATGGTTGGGAGATTGAGGCCTCAAGAGGCCTTGGCAAAGGGTATGTTTCTCGCACATTTAAATCAACAGATCATGCTCAAGTTGTTTTACAGTTATGGCACTTGGGCCATATGTGGAAAATATATTACCTATGAGCTTCCAAAGGACTTTTAATTTCATCCTGAAGGACCATCCTGCTCTCATTACCCCATGTGTGTTGAATTGCCTTTCCTTAATCTGACCACATGGGGCTTCACTAACTAGGAAATATTATATCACGTGCATTCATATTGGGGGGTTTAATATCCCAAAAATGAGGGTACAATATATTGCCTATTAGTGAAAATAGGGTTTTTTTAAATTTGGGTTATGAAAAAATACAATATTTGGTGAAAACAAAGGGGATTTTAATTTAGGCTTTGTATTGGGAGGGGGTGACAAAAAAGGAGTTTAGGGCAATATTTTTTGAAATAGGGGGATTCTTTAGTATGCCATGAATGCGCGTGCTATAACTCAGGTTCACAAAGTGAAGCCCCTGTGTATATGGCATTTATACCTTTCTTGAAAGACATTATGGCTCAATTAGGCAAATTCATTTGGTGTAAACATAACTTTGACAAGTTTTCAAGTCTTAGGGCCCACCCAAGGGCTTGTGTGGAGGTAGACCTCAATAATCCTCTGCTTGAAAGCATCAAATTGATTAGGCCAGGGTTTAAATTAAACCACCCATTAGTTTATTTGAATAAACCAAATGCATGTTTTTATTGTCGTAAGGAAGACCATCTAATCTATGAATGCCCTATTAGAAAAAGAAAATTGGTCCAAATGCATAAAGTTTCGCCACCTAGTAATTCAACCCCCCATCATTCTTCACTTGTCACTAACAATATATCATCTCTGTCTTCCAATCCATCCACTCTTTCTAATGTTTCTGGTGAGTTTACCTTGACTTATAAGGACACAATCATTTCTGATGGCTACAGATTGGTTAAGAAAAGAAAAGATCCATCGGTCTCTTCCTCTTTTCCCATTTCCTAGCCTTCACTCGTCATACCTCCTCTCCCTCTCATTCTTCGCCTAAATTTTCCTCTTCCTAACATTGCCACTCCTCTCCTCTACCGCATCCTTCTAAATCCCAAGTTCCTTCTTCCCCCTCTCATCATATATCTAGATAACCTCCATACACTTCTAGAAGCCAAGAGGTCAAGGAACAAGATATCTCTCTTGATAACAGTTTTAACTTGTTAGCTCAGGGTGATGATTCTTCTACCCTGCTTTATGAATCTTAAACTTTTGACTTGGAATGTTAGAGGGATTTCTCTCCCTCACCATAAGTATAAAGTTAAAGAGATGGTTACTAAATGGAAACTTGATATCTTATTTCTCCAAGAAATCAAACTCAACAACATTAGACTTGAAGCTTCATTGCGCAATATTTGGAAAGATGCCTATTTTTTGCATACATCCCATTTAGATGGAAAAGGTGGTGTTGTTATTGGGATGACAACTTAGGTTTAAAAATTTATCATTGATAAGGGCGAAGAACCCTCTCACAGTTGTATATTGGTTCACCATCATCAATGGATAGCTCACAGGCTTTTTCTCTATATATGCTTCCAATTTATCTAAAGACCAAATTCATCTTTGGGATAGGATGACCAATAACTTACCCAATGCTGACTAGATCTTAGGAGAAGATTTTAACATGGTTGAGCATTCCCAAGATCATAGTTGGAATAAGTTGTTAGATCTCAGCAGGGATGAATTTAATAGTTGGTTGTTTTGTCGTAACTCTTTGGGTGTGGTTGATCCCATTCATGATAAATTTGTTAGCGGCCATGTTAACAATTGGTTTACTTGGTCCAATTGTAGAATGGGAGAAAACAAAAAACTTAGTAAGTTGGACAAATTTTATGTGTCTTCCAATCTTTCGTTGGTCAATGATTCATTGGGGTTGTTTTCTTAAGTGGGTCACTCTTCTACCCTTTTAGATAACTTTCCCATTGTGTGTAGCATTTGCCTTTCCCAAAATACAGCCATTGAGAATTCTCTCCCTTTTAAACTAAATGTTTCTCATTTAAACAACCCTACTTGCTTGGCTGCTCTTGAGGGGATTTGGAAATCTCTTCCCCAACCCAATGAAGGGGACTCGTGGATTGATTGGTGGTGTACTGCCATTTCTCATTGCACTATTTTTCTTCATTTTTTTGGCAAAAAAATGGTTTGGTAATGAAAACGTAAGGAAAAATCTCTACACGGGAAACTTACTCATGCTAGATAACTTCTAAATGGCGACTTTAGTAATATTAATCTTCAATCTTCTATTGCTGCTCCAGAGACCCTATTGCATAAATTGGACAACTATAAAGGCCAGGGCACTAAAATTAGGTCAAGACTACATTAGATAAAAGAAGGAAACAAGGGCACTAAATATTTTTTCAAATACCTCAATTATAAACACAAAAAAGAAAGGATCCATGTAATAAAAGGTGAAGTTGACATTCTTCATACCGATCCTATGAAAATATGCAATACATTCAAGCTATTTTATGAATCTCTCTATAAAGATGATCAATGGCAATATATTCAAAATCCCCTTGAGGACATTGTTAAAGTTCATATTCCTAATCGAATAGATTTCGATTATAGTCGATACCTAGACATGATTCTCTCATTGGATGAGTTGGAAACTGCTCTCTTTTCTATGACCCCTTATAAAAGTCCAGGTAGCGATGGACTCCCTATGAAATTTTATTGAGCAATGTGGCATCTCATTAAAGAAGATTTCTATTGTTTATATCTGGATGCCTTTGAAAAAGGATTTGTAGGTCTATTTATCAATGGTGGCATAATCAATCTTTTGCCCAAAGGAAAAAAGGAGGATTCTATTGTTGGTTGGCATCCTATCATGCTCCTTAATACCTCTTATAAAATTATATCTAAAGCCTTGGCTAATAGGGTAAAACTTGTGGTGTAAGGCATTGTGCGAGCTGAACAAATTGGTTTCATTTCTGGTAGATACATCCTTGACAATTTGATTTTGGCTTGGGAAGCATGTGAATAGGCCCAACAAACCAGTCAGAATGTTGTTCTTATCAAACTTGATTTTGATAAGGCTTATGACAAAATTAGATGGAATTTTATTCTTAACATGCTCCAATCGCTAAGTTTCGGGCCTCAAATTTGAGCTCATGTTCATATGTTGTTTTAAGATGCTAATTCACATATTATCATTAACAATATGATGACAGTCCCTTGCCCTTACAAAGATCCATTCATCAAGGAAGCCCTTTAGCCCCTTATTTATATGTGCTTACAGTTGATGCATTGGGTTATGTGTTGCAAGGTGCAAAAAAGTTGAATCTCATTTCAGCAATATCTATCCCTCAAAATGTCGTTGTTATCAACTCTCACTATGCCGATGACAGTCTTTTATTTTTGCAAAACTGTGAAAAAGACATCTCTAACACTATAGACATTCTAGAGTCATACTGTGTTGTTTTTGGATCCAAGCTTGCTCATGAGAAAACTAAATTCTTGATAATTTAGGATTGGCATGTTCCTCAATGGATACCACAAGAATGGAAATGGATCAAGCATGGTGACATTATTAGGTATCTTGGGATACCCTTTGGTCTTGGAATTTCTCTCTCTGATATGTGGAGTTGGTATTGTTGTCAATGAGATTTGAACCCTGTTGAACTTGAAGAGTTCAACAATCTCTTGAAACTTGGGATGATCTCAAGGTGTGGGTAACTTATGTGAGAACAAACCTCTAGATTAAAGGGTTTGTTCCCTTCAAAACTTACTCTAAAAAATAAGTTCCTAAACTATTGACTTTTTTGAGGAAAAGGGGAAAAGGATACTTGAAAATGAACCTATGACTATATTGGTGATGCACCCAATTTGATATTTCAAACCCAATCACTGATTTGAGACACAATTCTCAACTATTCAAGTGACCTTTTTGCACAACTTTGATAATTCCATACATCCACACATCAACATTTTGTAAGAAGGTTTGATTATACAAAGTCCAAAAGAAGGAAAAGAGGGGTTTCACAGCTAATGACTATCTTTGCATACTACACAACTAACAACTTGCATGGATATATATTTTTTATTGTTCTAAGGTGCTCAAATTGAAACATCTAGTCAAGGATTTCATAAAAGTCACAAGAAAAAGTGTATCAACTATTGGAACACACACAAAGGAACAAGCTTTTGAAGACAATGAAATTGAACGTTATTGATGAAAGGGTGTTTTTTTAATGATGAACTTTGAAAAACATTCAAAATTTGACTGAAATGAAAGCTTACATCTACTGTTTCAGTCAAAAGGTGTGACTGATTCTAAGTTACAAGATAATATTTTTGCTTCAAAGATCTTCAAAAGCTATAATTCTAAGTATGATAAAAAGCAAGAACTAATTGAACTTAAACATCAAAGTTGTGCTTTATAGCTAAGCGGTAGCTGTTTACATCATTATTGGGTATTAAACTCATATAATAGAGTAGAAGTTTGTTACTTGATCATCACTTTCATGGTCGTGTAAGCTCTTTTTTGCTACTTTTTAGCCTCTAAACTTTCTCCTAGAAGGTGGGAAAGTGAAGAAATGACTCCCTCTTTGATCTAACTACGGACAAGGTCTTTAAATCTGCCCCTAGATGTCTAGAATTGTTTTGAAAATAGTCAAAATTTCCCCCTATATTCTCTCTACCTGTTGTCCAACTCAACAACTTCACTTCACTGCTCCTTGACTACTGCAACTCTCTCCTAAAATCTTGCATGATGTGCATAACTGTGTTGGGTCAGATGGAATTGAAAATTGCCATTAAAGACCCTTAAAACTACTTCAAATTGAATCTTTATTTCTGTAATGTGAATTTTTTTTTAGGGTTTCCACCATTAAAGGGATGAAAACCACTAATTTTTCACTTAGGGACCATTACATTCAAAAGAGGAAAGGGAATCCACTAAATTTAGTCACAAATCAAATAAGGACTGAATACTGAATGGATTTGGGTTGATTGTATGATAGCTTTATTCCTCTTTCATAATTGAATTGTTGAAACTAGGTAAAGTGTTGAAGAATGAAGGTAAAAATGAGAAAACAGTGAGCTACAAACGCAGTATTTTCACATGCACCTGGAAATGAGCAATGTAAGCCGAGTCATATTTGATCTTCGAAAGAGCTCCAAAAATGTTTGGACCATGGTGGTGGTCGCCCTGGTCCTCCACTCTTGTCACACACAAAAGGGGGATTGATTCATCTATGTAAATAAAACTTATTTTAAGGATTACAACTCCGTACCTATTTCCTACACACAAAAAGAGGGGAAATAGGTTGGGAATAGGGGCTTGCCTTAGGTCAAATCCCAGTTTTGGAATTAACCATGAAATTGAGATAAAAATAATTGAAATGACTGTAGTGAAAAGATTCTCCTTTTGAGGGAGATGCTGAATTATGATTGAAAATTGAATGATGATACCTCCTTGTGAAGTTTTTCTTACCTCCACATGGAGTTAGGGCTTGATGAAGTCTTCAACAAATAGGATGAATAATGCCTACTTCAATGCTTGAATATTGACTTTATTGTTGCTCCAACTTGAAGGAAGACTGATTAATGCTCAAATGATTGAATGCTCAATTGCTTGATCTCATGTGTGCTCTTTCTAATTGATGGATGATCGATATATGTCAAATGAGAGGGAAAAAACTCCTTTTATACTTGCCCATCTAGAAAACTGATTACTTTTTCGACATGTGCCGACACAGAAAGGGGGATCCCGCTCAAATTTGAAAGGCCAAAATGGGTTTGAGGGGGGCCAAAAATGAGGGGAACCATGGCATGGCGCCATGGTCCTATTGAGGACCAGTGTGCCACGCCCTTGTCCTACCCTATTTTTAGGTCAGGATCAAGTGCAAAATGGGTGCAAAATATAAAAAGGGGTGCAATATGGAAGGGGCATGAGCATAATCAGGTCCCAATAGGCCAAGGGGCACAAACATTAAGTCAAGGACCCAAATGCAGTCAAAATTACAAAGGGGTGAAATTTTAGGATGCTACATTTAGGCCCCACTTTAGCGGGAGTATGAAGTCAATCATATTCTTGGTAAAGTACAAAGGATTCACATTGAAAAGCCTTTCACTAAGTCATCAAGGAGGCAAGATACACCAGGCCCCCAGTGGACTTTAGGATCTTTCAACTTCAATAACAAGATAAAAGGGACATCATGAGAGAGATGAAGAGAGAACCATGACTACAAACTAGTAAGCTTCTCTTACTATGAGTCATGAAAAGAAAAATACCAAAATATTACAAAGCAAAAGACAAAGTTTGCCAAGTAAATTCAATATCAAGATATGCAAGAGAGATAATCATTGAGCAGAGTGTATGCCAACACGTTAAAGCAATTGTGTACGCATTATCAGAGCAATTGCTTTAAGGTAAGATACACCCAACAAGACAAGCATGCTATCACAATAATAAGTTCCCAAGAGAGGACAAATCAAAGGACAATGAACACAAAACACAAAGCATGGGGTGGTTTTTGCTTAACCCTGGAGTCAGTATGCTTTTTATGATATATATATATATATATATATATATATATATATATATATATATATATATATATATATACATTGTTGGCAATATTACAAGGATATTGAGAAGGTTGTTGATGATTATGGACATAACTGATTAAAGATGTTTTACTATCTTGATATTATTATTTTGTCATTGATGTCAAGAAATTGATTTTCTAATTCAGTATGATGCTGCCATATCTTAAGAAATATGATATGAAGATTATAAAGAAGTCGGTAAAGACACAGGAAAGAATATGATGAATAAAGGGATAAGTTATTCAATGGGCAACTCTACCGAGTCAGACAATGCTGAGATCTTGATGTTTTAGATTATTCTAACATCATACATATGCTGTAAAATGTAAAGGTTAATACTATACTATGTTATCAAGCAAAGAACCTAGTCGGTAAACCCTAAGGAACCTAGTCGGTAAACCCTAAGGTTATCACAGTCGGTTAATGAAGACAAAATGTCTACCAAGTAAAGTTTAGTATTCACCGAGTTGTAACCGAGCTATAACAAAATGCATTAAATGTTTACATGTGATATTTAATGAAAGATGCTGATGAGCTGGAATGGATCAATGATTGGCAAGCCGTAGAAAAAGTTTGTTAACGAATCTAAGGCAATGGAAAGTTGGCAAGAAGTTCTAAAGCTCAGATTGAACCGCATTACCCTAACACAAGTTCCAAGATGAATGTGCAAGTTCCGAGGTGGGGTAAAACATTTTTAGATCGAAAGATACAATGAACCTGGACAAGATTGAAGATCTGATGGCTATGATTGATCATGAGAAATGTGATCAAGGAGATTAAGCAGTTAGAAGATTGTTTATAAATAAGGAACTGTTGATAAACAATGTATGCGGGCAAGTGTATGCACAGGGATGCTACATAGTTATTACCAAGCACAGAAGCTTGAAGACTTGTTAAAATAACAGAGTATTGATGCCCAACAGATAGACAAGATTAGTTCTATGTCTAGATTGTATTGAACAAATAGGAATCTGCTTTAGCATTTTAGATGTGAAGTTGCATATAAATTGTATTACTGTTATTTTGTGAAAGTGACAGGAAATCTCTTAACCGAGTGGACTTAACAGTCTTATATGTAAATCCTCTAACAAGGTGACATTCTGATTGAGTGTTTGAAATCCTTTGACAAGGTCACTTCTAACAAAGTGAAGATCCTAACAGATCTGAGGGAAATCCCTTAACCGGGTCACATCTAGCAATGTGTTTTGTAATCTTTAACAGAACTGGCTTTTAATCGAGCATACTCTAGAAGAGTATATTTCTTAGTGGGTCTGAAATCCCATAGTGGTTTTTCCCTATTTGGGTTTCCACGTTAAATCTAGTGTTATGAGGTTTATATTGTTCATATGCTTTTGAGCTTGGATGTTTGACAGTTTTTGATTATATGACTGATATATGTTACCGAGGTTGAATCTGATGTTTTATGGATGAATAAGTTTGTATGATTCACCCCCCCCCCTCCTCATCTTGTTGGTTGTTGGATCTGTACTTATATTAAGTATCAGAACTATCAATTGGTATCAGAGCTTTGGACTCCGAAAGGAAAGTTTAAAGGCACTTGAGTTAAAGATCCAAAGATGTATAAGAGGGACGCACCTAAGTTGAATAAGTCAAGTTTCTCTACATGGCAGAAAAGGATGAAGCTACATCTATCAGGAGTTGGAGAATATGCTTTATACTATCTGGTGAATGATTTTGTTGCACCGAGCACCTATCCATTGACTATGGAAGAGATAAAGGCAAAGCAAGAACACATTCAAGTAATGATTGAAATAACATCTGCATTGACCGATTCTGAGTTTAATAATCTAGAAGGCTGCAATGATGCAAAGGCAATGTGGACTAAGCTCATATCTGTATATGGAGGAGATGAACATGTTCAAAGAGAAAAAGTTGATAGTTTAAGAGGACAACATGAATCTACGAGGATAAATGAAGGTGAGAACATAACCTAGTACAGTACAAGACTAAAGGAGATTGTAAATCAAATCAAAGGAGCAGGAGGAACTATTGAAGAAAAGGATGTGACAAGTAAGTTGTTAAGAACCCTTCTACCTACCTATGCAATCCGAGTCTCTGCAATCAATGAATTGAGGTTTGTACCTAATATGCTAGTTTCCTTGGATGCCACTATTGGTAAGCTACATACATTTGAGTTAAGTAATTTTGATAACAGTGGGTCATCGGTAAATAAAGTTGAATCTGCATTTAGTTCTTTTCATCTGAATGAATCTAATGATTACAATGAGAGAATGTATAAGTACTCTGAAGGAGATCACAGTGGAGCAAGTGAAAGATTTTGGAAGAACATGGAGGAGGTACACAAACTATATGAAGAAATCAAAAAGCAAGAAGAATTTGAAGCACTATTGGCCAAAAGGTTACCGAGAGGCAAAGGTAAGTATAAAGAAAAACTACCTTTGAAATGTTTCAATTGTGATAAGATTGGACATATGGCTTCTAACTGTCCTGACAAAGATTTCGCTGAAAAGAGAGATTACTGAGATGACAGACAAAAAGATAATCATTACAGAGGACACCGAGACTTCAGAAGAAGAGATAGAAAGACATGCTTAATTGCTGGTGAGGAATCTGAAGATGATAAATCAGATGAGACTTATACAAAGGAAGTTGTTTATGTGGCTATCAAGGATGGATCAGATGAAGAAAGGTATGAAGAAAAAGCCCTAATATCTCACATAAACACTAATGATTATTGGATTATAGATAGTGGGTGCTCACATCATATGACATGAGATAAACACAAGTTTGTTATGTTAGAAGATTATGATGGAGGCTATGTTAGATTTGGTAATGATGCACCATGTCCGATAAGAGGTAAAAGATCCATAACACTTCTTGATAAAGCAAGATGCAATGATGTTTATTGGGTTGAAGGTTTGAAATATAATTTGTTAAGTGTAGCACAACTAAACAACACAGGTTACTGAATAGAATTTCAGAAAGGAATTGTCAAAGTTCATGACAAGAATGGAAAGTTAGCTGCTACCGGGACACAAACAAAAGGTAATAGATTTCACCTTGACTCTACTCACAACAAGTGCTTGTATGCAAAAATTGATAATACCTGGTTATGGCATAAAAGGTTTTGTCATGTTAATTTTGATAATCTGATCAAGATAAGTAAGAAGCACAAAGTAAGAGGTCTACCGAGTCTTGAAAAACCTGAGAATGCTATGTGCCGAGGATGCCAGATGGGTAAGATGACAAGATCCAGCTTTACAAGTAAGTCCTACACTTCTAAGGGAATTTTAGATCTTGTGCACACTGATCTTTGTGGTCCTATGAAAGTTCAAAGTTATTATGGTGATAAGTATTTCATATTATTTGTGGATGATTATTCAAGGATGATGTCAGTAATGTTTTTAAAAGAAAAGTCAGAAGCTTTTCAAATGTTTAAGTGGTACAAGGCTAGAGTTGAAAATGAAACAGGAAGACAACTGAAATGTCTTAGATTAGATAGAGGAGGAGAGTTCACATCTGATGATTTCAACCTATTTTGTAATGATCATGGTATTAAAAGACAAGTCTCTGCACCAAGGACTCCACAGCAGAATGGAGTAGCTGAAAGAAGAAACATATCTATTGTGGATTGTGCTAGAACAGTGATGATTGAGAAGAAGGTTCCACAAACATTTTGGAGAGAAGCAATAAGCACAGCTGTTTACACCTTGAACCGATTTCAATTGAAAAAAGGTACTTTGAAGACACCTTATGAAATCTGGTATGGCAAGAAACCTAATATAAGTTATTTTAAGATCTTTGGAAGCAAATGCTATGTTCATAAAGATGATAGAAATGGCAAGTTTGATTAGAAAAGTGAAGAAGGAACATTTCTAGGATATTCTTCTAGAAGCAAAGCATTTAAATGTTTGATCAAATCATCTAACAAAATAGTAGAAAGTGCAAATGTGAAAATTGATGAATTTGTAGAAAGAACTGATGACAGGAATTCCAAAGAACCAGAAGACTATGATGAATTTGTCTATGTGCAACCGAGAAGTCCTACCGAGATAACTGTTGAAGGAAATGAGGAAGATATCCAGTTACTGAGTGATGAAGAGTATCATACAGAGCCTACCAAGCCTGTATTAGCCAAATATGTCAGAAGACACCATGCACCAAGTCAGATTATAGGAGATAAGGATGATCCAGTGATGACAAGGAACAAACTGAGACAGAACACATGTTTGATATCTGAATTTGAACCGAGAATAGTGAAAGAAGCATTCAACAGTGAAGATTGGATAAATGCTATGACTGAAGAGATTGATCAAATCAAGAAGACTGACACATGGACACTGGTCCCAAGACTAAAGGACAAAAATGTAATCAGTACAAAATGGATCTTCAGAAACAAGCTAAATGAGAAAGGTGAGGTCATTCAGAACAAAGAAAGATTGGTTTGCAAAGGTTATGCCCAAGAAGAAGGAATTGATTATGGTGAGACTTTTGCACCTGTTGCTAGACTTGAAGGAGTTAGAACATTGTTGGCATATGCTGCTTTCAAAAACTTCAAGGTATATCAAATGGATGTCAAATCTGCATTTCTGAATGGAATATTAGAAGAAGAAGTTTTCATTGAACAACCTGAAGGATTTGTTGAAGACAATAATAAAGATCAGGTATGTAAATTGAACAAAGCTTTATATGGTCTGAAACAAGCACCTAGAGCATGGTATGAAAGATTACACTCTTATTTGATTAAGATTGGTTTTATAAGGACAAGTGAGAACAACAACATGTACATGAAGAATGATGAAAATGAAATACTAATCTCAGCCATATTTGTTGATGATATTAAATTTTGTGGAAATGGCTCTTTATGCAAGAACTTTGGAAATGAAATGAGCAAAGAATTTGAGATGTCATTAATCGGTGAGATAAAGTATTTTATAGGCTTACAAATACTGCAAATGAAAAATGAACTTTTCATTACTCAATCCAAATACTTAAAGGAAATCTTGAAGAAATTTGGAATGGAGGATTCAAAGCCAGTAAGTACTCCTATGACTACAAACTGCAAACTATCAAATAATGATGAATTTGCATTTGTTGATGAGACACTCTACCGATCCATGATTGGAAAACTACAATATGTTGTTCATAGCAGGCCAAATATAGCACATGCAATAGGTATTGTTGCAAGATTCTTTGCAGATCCTAAAGAAATACACATGACAACAATCAAAAGAATTTTCAGATACTTAAAAGGCACTGAAGATTATGGCTTAGTATATCAGAAAGGAAATGATTTTGATTTAAAAGTTTATACTGATGCTGATTGGGCAGGCAACATTGATGACAGAAAAAGCACAAGTGGAGGAGCTTTCTTCTTAGGAGAAAGACTAGTGAGTTGGCTTAGCAAGAAACAAGGATGTGTTTCTCAGTCAACAGCCGAAGCTGAATATGTTGTTGCAGCACTGAATTGTACCAACATTGCATGGATCAAAAAATTGTTGGAAGGTATAAATGAGAAAGTTACCGAGCCAGTAACTATATTCTGTGACAATACTAGTGCCATTAATATTTCAAAGAACCCTGTTATGCACTCTAAGACAAAGCACATATCTATCAAATATCATTATCTTAGAGAAGAAGCTCAAGAGAAGAAAGTGGTGTTGGAATATGTTAACACAAAGGAACAAATAGCTGATATCTTCACCAAGCCACTACCAAAGGACACTTTTGAATATCTCAGAAGTAAGTTAGGGGTCCTACCCCTATCTTTTACTCACTGACCGAGATCGATGAAAGCATCACTTCGATGAATCTATTGAATATCTTTTAAGGAGCTGATGCTGGAGTGATACACTTTAGAATGTTTTTTTTGAAAGTGTACTGGAAATAATACTGGGATAATACAGAAAATGATACAGGGAATAGGAATTGTAAACAAATGCTCTGATCGAGACTCAGTTGATACACAACAGCAGGAAATAACTTCTTACAACAAGAAATTATGTTTTAGTTCTATTCTTTTTGGCATTGTTGTCAAAGGGGGAGAAGACCAAGGATAAGACCAATGAGAAGACCAAGGAGAAGACCAAGGAGAAGAGCAACCCAAGGGGAGAAAATTGAGAAAAGACTACAGATTGAAATAAAGACTGAAAACAGAAGAGAAGTCTGATGTATGGGGGAGAGCATTTCAGCATTTCAGAATCACAGCAATCCAAATTTTTAAAGGTCAAATCAATTGGTTTTGCCATCAATGCCAAAGGGGGAGATTGTTGGCAATATTACAAGGATATTGAGAAGGTTGTTGATGATTATGGACATAACTGATTAAAGATGTTTTACTATCTTGATATTATTATTTTGTCATTGATGTCAAGAAATTGATTGTCTAATTCAATATGATGTTGCCATATCTAAAGAAATATGATATGAAGATTATAAAGAAGTCGGTAAAGACACAAAAAATAATATGACGAATAAATGGATAAGTTATTCAATGGGCAACTCTACCGAGTCAGACAATGATGAGATCTTGATGTTTTAGATTGTTCTAACATCATACATATGTTGTAAAATGTAAAGGTTAATACTATACTATGTTATCAAGCAAAGAACCTAGTCGATAAACCCTAAGGAACCTAGTCGGTAAACCCTAAGGTTATCACAGTCGGTTAATGAAGACATAATGTCTACCAAGTAAAGTTTAGTATTCACTGAGTTGTAACCGAGCTATAACAAAATGCATTAAATGTTTACATGTGATATTTAATGAAAGATGCTAATGAGCTAGAATGGATCAATTATTGGCAAGCCATAAAAAAAGTTTGTTAACGAATCTAAGGCAATGGAAAGTTGGCATACAGCTCAGATTGAACCGCATTACCCTAACACAAGTTCCAAGATGAATGTGCAAGTTCCGAGGTGGGGTAAAACGTTTTCAGATCGAAAGATACAATGAACCTGGACAAGATTGAAGATCTAATGGCTATGATTGATCATGAGAAATGTGATCAAGGAGATTAAGTGGTTAGAAGATTGTTTATAAATAAGGAACTATTGATAAACAATGTATGCGGGCAAGTGTATGCACAGGGATGCTACATAGTTATTACCAAGCACAGAAGCTTGAAGACCTGCTAGAATAACAGAGTATTGATGCCCAACAGATAGACAAGATTAGTTCTATGTCTAGATTGTATTGAACAAATAGGAATCTGCTTTAGCATTTTAGATGTGAAGTTGCAGATAAATTGTATTACTGTTATTTTGTGAAAGTGATAGGAAATCTCTTAACTGAGTGGACTTAACAATCTTATATGTAAATCCTCTGACAAGGTGACATTCTGATTGAGTGTTTGAAATCCTTTGACAAGGTCACTTCTA